>NC_067139.1:23718720-23924348 GCF_903995435.1 Acomys russatus
TATTTTCCTTGGCTGGTGCCATAGTTTGAGGAAGACCCCAGGGCCCAGACCCACCTGTAGTTTTCCAGGACCCTCTGGATCCTTCTATTTCCTCATTCTCCCAGGTTCCTCACACCTAAGGTCTCAATAGGATGTCCTCCCCTCTGACCCACTTTCCTGGTAGGTAAAGATTTTTCATGGGGACGTACCCCTTGGACTAGTGTCTCGATATAAGTAAGTATTTACCATTTAACTCTTTTTCCTTCTGGGTGAACTCACTCATTATGATAATTTCTAGTTCAATCCATTTGTCTACAAATTAGAGAAATGGGGCTCAGAACTAAACAGAGAATTCTCAACAGAGGGATATCAAATGGCTGAGAAACAAAGAAATGCTCAACCTCCTTAGTCATCAGAGAAATGCAAATCAAAACGACACTGAGATTCCATCTTACACCCATCAGAATGGCTAAGATCAATAACTCAACTGACACCACATGCTGGTGAGGATGTGGAGAAAGAGGAACACTCCTTCATTGCTGGTGGGAATGCAAACTAGTACAACCACTTTGGAAATTTATCAGAAAAATGGGAATAGGGCTTCCTCAAGACCCAGCTATTCCACTCCTTGGAATATACCCAGAAGATGCCCTACCACACAGCAGGAACATATGCTCAACCATGTTCATAGCTGCCTTATTCATAATAGCCAAAACATGGAAACAGCCTACGTGTCTCTCAGTAGAAGAATGGATAAAGAAACTGTGGTACATTTACACTATGGAATACTACTCAGCTATTAAAAACAAGGAATTTCCAAAATTTGTGAGACCCTGTTATTTAGCACAATAGTAGACAATAAATAAGTATTCAATGAATGTGTGGGTCTCTTTGTGCTTAACATTTATTGAGTGTTAAACATCTGGCAGGTATTGTGTAAACACTAGAGATAAATTCCTTCATTGAATCTTATAATAAATTGTATCAGATCTCAATACTGTAAAGTATGTAGAGATTAGGGGAATGAAATCAAGGAGGTCTGTTTTCTGAAATCACATGAAAGTGAGTGGCAGAGTTAAACATGAACAATTGACGTCCACAGCCCAAGCAATGGCAACAGTTACTGCTTCTTGGGTTGACTATCTCAGGCCAGAGCAGATGCTGAGCCAAAGCAGGAGGACCACACAAAATTGATGTGCTTTGTTTAATAAATTGGTAGGCCAAAGTCAATGATTGTCACATGAGTCTGAAGCTGGAGCTCTGCTGACACTACATGGAAGACAAAAGTCCATAGTAAGATTTGGACTTTTATTTTTATAACGGTAGATGGTGAAGCCACCCAAACTCAATGAGTTAAAAACTCACTCTGAATTTGTTCTTTACTAATCCCTTAAGAAAACACTAAGCTATTTCTTTAAGGAGACAGCAAATATCAAACACAATGTAAATAATAGATGCCAAATCAAGCCAAGGTCTGAGAAAGGCAGCCCTGACTATAAATCTCAGGTAAAGCCAAAAGCACACACTTCCACAAAGTGCTGCACAGAAAGGGACATTGAACTCGATGGTCCAGTGAGATGACTCAGCAGGCAAAGGCCTGATGTACAAATCTGACAACTTGAATTCCATTTTCAGTGAAGATCCATCTGGGAGAAGAAGAGAGAACTCACTCCCAAAAGTGGTCCTCTTGAACGCCACATATATATGACTGTATATGTATAGGAACACATACACAATGAATTAACATAATAAAAACATGCTTTAAGCCTTGTGATGCCTGGTATCCACTGCCTACTATTGTTCTGCACTGCCTCAAAGCTAAGAGCTTTAATGAACACTATTAATTGTTGTAAAGTTTCTGTTGGTCGTGGCTTATAGAATCCTCTACCTCAATGTCCCCCACGAGGTGTCCAGTAAAGACAGAGTCATGTGGTTGTGACTGTGATATAGTCTACATATAGACTTAGGGACGAGCTTCTTGATGGAATTTTTCTGGAAATGCTAATGATTTATGACATTGTCAGTCTCTCCATAGAACAACTGGAATATGACAGGTGACTTTACCAGAAAAAGCCAGCTAAAAGAGGCCAGAGAGAGTGTGAGAGCAAAACCAAAGCCATGAGTTTTACAGCCTAATCTCTAGTTACGTTTTTTCGCCTCAGACTTGAGTCACTAAATCTAGCCTACACTCAACCATATTAGATTAAACAAAGATGAAAATTGTAAGAGATGGGATGAGAGGGGACAGATAAGGGGTCCATCTGTCTCACCTTGCTTGAAATTTATGAGTGGGCCAATTTAAGTGGTCCTAAATTTTGAGTGTGAGTAACATACCCATGATAACTATGAGCAAGTACATGGGTTGAAAGAGAGAATTCCATTGGATATGTTAGAGTCAAGTCAAGAAATAGCGTGAGAACAAACAGAGGAACACACAGCACTCTGTGTCTATATCTATCTGTGTCTATTGTTCTATTAACATATGTGACAAACTATGTCAAGGGTTCTTGCTCCACAGCACTGTGAGATACTCATCTCTATGAGACTTTTTGGCTTTACTCAAAAAAGTAGTCCACTTCCCATCCTTTTGATCTCAGCTAAGCTGAGTATTTCCTTGCTACCGGGATAAGGAAATATGATGATCCTCTACCTAGCAGGTTTCCCCGCACATGTCACATTGGCTACTTACACCTCTGTCACTGCTGTGAACAGAACAAACTCCAGGATATTGTATGGGTCCTAAAGGGTCAATGAAAGACACACAGAACAAAGCCATCCCTCATTGCCCCCCAAAGCCACAGGTTTAAAGCTCATATAACAGAAAAAATTAAAAAATTGAAAATAAGAAAATGTTTGTGTTGGGTCATTTGCTTGCAATTAATCCAGATATCTCGGAAGAAATAAATGAAAAGATCTACAGAAATACCCAGCAACTCAAGTAGGCTTCCTTTAAGGATACAGCATGATTTTTCTTCCTCTGAAATAATAGGTTCCTAGAAGTACCTGGCAGAGAAAATTCACCTGATTGTGAAAAAGAAGGGCATAACTCCATCGGGCTCTATTTCACAAAACTTGCTGAGGGCTTTGGGTTTTTTTGAATGTCCGATAAAAGCAAAACATTTTCTCTGATACAGCCAGAGGAATGATCAAACCACAGAGATGACATAGACTTACAGACCTACTTCTTTTCTGCCAACTCCTGGAAACAATGTTCCCTATTCTTTCCCTTAGTGGCAAGTTCAGACTCTCAGCATTTCCAAGAATAGGGGGTATAGGGCTAACATTCATTCTGGTCCAGCCACTTGGATCTCACGTTGGATTGATATAGACCCTAAGAAGATAATGACCCCGTGACTGAGCACAGTGCTTGCTAAGTTCCGTTAGAGTGGCCCAGATGGACCACTGTAAGCTTTATTAAAAATACCTTGTCTGTTTGTACAAGAATTTTCCAGACAAAAGGTATAGGCAAACGGCCCAGTGGGTAAAGACACTTGCCACAAAGCCTGATGACCTGAGTTCCATCCCTGGAAGAAAGAGAAAAGTGAACTCCTGAAAGTTGTTCTCTAATCTGTATGTGTGCCCTTGTGACATACAAGCATTCATGCATATATTCTCTCTCTCTCTCTCTCTCTCTCTCTCTCTCTCTCTCTCTCTCTCTCTCTGTCTCTCTCTCTCCCATACACACACACACACACACACACACACACACGCAGGCATACACACATGCACATGCACACACATATACAACAAATAAATATAATATAATGCTTTGAATATAGGTTTAGTGAAGGGTAAAAGGAATAGACAGGAAAATTTCATCCTAGGATGGGCAGCATCAAGGATGGGTAGGTGGATGTTGTCCAAGAAATCTGATGTCTTGGGGTGGGGGGGGCGGTAACTAAGGGTCCTGCCAGGCTAAGGAGATGGGCTAACACTGCTCATCTCTGTCTTCCAGAGTTCCCCATGGAGCATGATTCACCAAGCAAAAGAACCATGAGGTAGCTCTCCAAAGCCTCTGGGTCTGTCGATCTCTACCTCTTTGAATCGGTTGTCATTCCCCATGAGGACTGCAGCAGAGGCAGCAGAGATGGCCACAGCTCCTGCAAAACCACCTGTCTCTCCCTGTAGCCCTTGCAGCCCACATTCCCACAGCTGCGAATCAGTAATTCCATTGGACAGAGCTAATGACACTTGGCTGGTGCCATGGACAAACAGGACAGGCTGGATTCATAACCCTCAGGCAGTCTCTCCAAAAACAAACAAACAAACAAACTTGGTTCTTAAGCAAAGTGAAAAGGCCAAACTCCTGAGGCCAGAAAACTATTAAGAAGACTGTCCACCTGTGCCCCCAGTCTGATAGAGAGCCAGGGTAGGAACCCAGGAAAGGGTAAAGGATATTTTCTTTCTAGACATGAACTATATCTGGAAGTCATCCCCTTCCCCTTCTAAAAATAAGGTAACTTGTAACAACATATCAGGAACACAGGAAGGAAGGAAGTCATACAGTTTCCTGTGTTTAATGAAATGACACTATGAATGATGTCCTTCAGAAGACTGGGGGTTTCCGCTGGTGACCTTACCCTTGGTTTATCCAGAAGACTCTCCCAGAAAGGTAACTAATCTGTTACTTACACCCGCTCTTCAGCCAGTTACCACTATGATGAAACCTGTTCAACTAGAAACAGAAATTTAGAAGCTAACCTAACTGCAAGTAATGTTATCAATAGCATCTTGGCTTGGGAAATCACGTGGGTCAACAGACACTCACTGGCCAGGACAGTCATGGATGGCATGAGGAAGTATCATCACGGAAGGGCGGGCTGACATCTTTAACCTCACAGGCCCATCCTGCTGCAGCTGGGCTGGTGCTCTGGACTTATGAGGGCAATGTGGAAGCCAGGGGTGAATGCTACTGGTCTTCTGTGACAGAATCAGTGATTGTGGAGTCTGGATCCCTTGACATCCCGATGGAGTTAGCACCATGGGCTGGCCTTACACTACTGCCCTAGAGTCTGCTGGTGGTGAGTCTTAAAGTTTGAATTTAAAAATTGTTTTCTTCATGGGATTATGCATGTGTCTGTGTTAGTGTATGTGTTTGCGATCACATGCACCCAAATAAAGTATAAGATCCCCCTGGAACTAGAGTTGCTAGACATAGGTACTGAGCTCAGGAACTCTAGCACAATTACAGGTGCTCTAAATACTGAGTCATCTCACCAACCCTTTAAATTTTGAATGAGAAAAACTGAACGCATTTGGACCTGGCCTGTGTTGGTCCTATTAGTCAGTACGGCAGGTGGAGTAAAGTGCGTATTCATAGCTAAATTTATCATAAACCTGGATGGGTTTGCATGTGTTTAGAAAACAACCCTTTACGTGTCTGAAGTTTCTGTGACTGGCTATCTTTGCTCCACAGCAAAGTTGTTTTTGCAGGAAACAGCATGGAGCTCGTGGTCCAGTGAATGAGGGGTGCCACCTCTCTTCAGGGTACCAAAGCTTGGAGTTCTTTCACTGTCTGACCTTTCGTACATGCAAACATCGTGTGGTCACCTGTATATAGCCCTGAGAATTAGGGTTCCGGAAATCCTGGAGCTACAAAGTCCTTTATTTCTACCTAAGAGCCATGTGTCTCCTGCCAATATATATGAAACCATGGCTACTGTTTTGTACGTTTGTTCGTAGGTCTCTGTAGTTCTTGGCTGAGAACAAAACAGTTCTTCATTTATCCAAAGAATACAGCTGGTCCATTCATCTTAGCCATCATGAAGGCTTCTCTAATAGCTACTACCGAATTAATTGTGTCTTGATCTTTATTAATTTCTAACAGTGCTAAAAATTAATTCATTAATGTCCAATACAGTTCATCTTCTTCACATCAAAAATTCTTATATTCTCTCCCTCTTTCTCTCATCACTATATGTACATAAACTACCTAGTCATGGAGATGTTTCCTCTTTATTCTTGAAATTCTCTGTACATTAACAAAAATATATGTAATGATGTTTGAATCTTAAAAGCTTTATCTGAAAAGCTCCAGAAATAGCACAATGGAATATGTATACATATTATGCAATATGCACCAAATTAAATAAGAACAGGCCAGAGATGGTGGTACAAACCATAACCCCAACACTCAACAAAGAGGGAGGTGGATGGCCTGAGCTACATGGGTAGACTTTGTATCAAAAACAAAAAAGAATATAAGCCATTTTTATTCCATATAAATTTCTGTCTCCTGCTAAAAATACTGAGTTCTCTATGTTACTGAAGAACTAGAAAAGTGTAACTTTTTCCATTTTTAAAGAGTCTTAATTATCAGTGAACCAAAATAAAGTTAGAAAAATAATTCACCTTAGTTAAGCATCAATCAATGAATCATCGTGCAGTCAGTCAGTACAAGGGTAAGTTCCTTCATTCTATAATGAGCATCTTCCCCTAAGGGACCATGGTATAGCTCTCATGCTAGATTCCATCTGTTCAAAAATAGATGAACAGGAACAAAATCCCCCTTGCCTGCTTACAACCCCCTTGGGAGAGAGATAGCATCATTACCAAATCAAGTAGTTACCAAAGATGCAGCCCATATCCATGAAAGATGGCCCCTTCCACAAGCTCCACCCCAGTATTTCTCTGTGGTCCCCTAACTTTCTGAGTCAAGAACCTTAGAGCTATTCAGGAGAACAAGAAGGACGGGGGACCGTCTTGCATGCCAGAAGTGCTGAGATGACTTTCTTTGGGTCTCCCAGGTGGGTGTAATGATGTTTCTTTATTCAGACTCTTAAACTGCCCAGTGGACGGGCTGGCATCTTGATCGCAGAGCCCTCCTCAGTTGGAAAATCGGTACATACTTCTCACAGTCAAAGATCCCCATGAAACATAGAGCATTTCTAACTCCAGGGTCAACTCAAAGAATGAGCAGTGAGGCTTCTAGGGTGAAAGTCTCCTCACTATTAAAACGTGTCTTCATTTGCAAAAGCAGATGCACCAGGGGAGCCCTGCACCGCCTCCCAACTTTTCTCGATTCCTCCTTAGACTGCCCCCATCAGCTGTACTGGTTCAGAAATAAAGCCATCGGCCTCTTCCATTGCCCCTGCAAGCCTTCTGTGTGATAGTTTTGAACCTACTCTTAAACTTGCAGGTGAAGGCTGTTTTCCAACACTGGCTGATTTTAGCTAATGTGTGTAGACTTAGTTGCCTCCTCAGCAAGTGGATCTGCCTTGCTCAGCTGTCATGACGGCCACCCCTTGCTTCCTTCAACGCATTCTTCCTTCAAGGTCTACAGGTCCCTGAATAACGTTGAAGGCAGAGTCAGGCATGACCATCACCGTGAGAATGCAGAGGACTGGGATTCGCCATCTTTGTCAGGGATCCAGGCCACCAAAGCCAAGAAGCTGAGCAGAGAAAAAGCCTGGCTACTTCTCTGACCTCTGCTTGGAAGTTTTTAGATGGTGTAGTTAAGACCAAAGCACAAATCTTAGGTCCATCTAACCTTGACCAAAATTGATTTTCCATCCAGGGACTGTTCAAATGCTGGGTTAGTTCATGGCCTGCCTGGCAAAATGCCATGGATAAATGGGACACAAAAGCCCATGAGGGACCTTTTGAAAAGTTTCCCCAAGAGGGATTTTTAAACACATTTTTATTGAAAAATAAAATAATTCATATTACATCTCATTTTCTATCCCATCCCATGCATCCTCCCATTCCTCCCTCCCTCCCACTTTCACCCCAATCCTCCTTCCCTATGACTGTGACTGAGGGGGACCTCCTCCCCTTGAATATGGTGCTAGCCTGGAACACATTGGCACATGAGACAACTTCCTGAACCTAACACCAATAGCCCAGGCCTTAAGGTCAACAATTAATAAATGGGACCTCATGAGGCTGAGTAGCTTCTGTAAGGCAGGAGACACTGTCCAAAGAACAAAGCGACAGCCTACAGACTGGGAAATAATCTTCACCAACCCTGCATCTGACGAAGGTCTAATATCCAAACTTTATAAAGAACTCAAGAAATTAAACACCACCAAACCAAATAACCCAATTGAGAAATGGGGCTCAGAATTAAACAGAGAATTCTCAACAGAGGAATATCAAATGGCTGAGACACACTTAAAGAAATGCTCAACATCTCTAGTCATCAGAGAAATGCAAATCAAAACAACTCTGAGATTCCATCTTACACCCATCAGAATGGCTAAAATCAAACATTCAAGTGACAACACATGCTGGCGAGGATGTGGGGAGAGAGGAACACTCCTTCATTGCTGGTGGGAATGCAAACTAGTACAGCCACTTTGGAAATCTATCTGGTGCTATCTCAGAAAACTGGGAATAGGGCTTCCTCAAGACCCAGCTATTCCACTCCTTGGAATATATACCCAGAAGATGCTCCAGCACACAACAAGAAAATTTGCTCAACCATGTTCATAGCAGCCTTATTCATAATCACCAGAACATGGAAACAGCCTAAGTGTCCCCAAGAGGGATTTTTTATTTTCTTACTACCTCCTCCAGAGTTTTCTTTTGTCCCAGGAATGAAAGAATCATGCATATGCATTTTTGAAACAAAGAAAAGTGGATTGTGGATGCAGCCACTCATTGACCTTTTAAATAAAGTGAAAGAGCTCTCAGAGCCTGCCTGATAAACCCCAGGACTCTGCTCAGAGAAATAACCTATGATGACCATAATATATATATATATCCTTTTTCTTTATAGTCATTGCAAATGAACAACCTGAGGATGGGGGGAGGGACTGCTTTTTGTGCTGAAACAGCTTTTTGTTCAGAATATTCTACATGAAAGCAAAACCCAAGTTCTTCCTTCTGTTTGCACTTTGTCAATGGAGTTATTTATTCTTCCACTTTGAGCACCTGAGTACTTCTGGAATCTACAAAAGTACATATTGAAATATGCAAATGATATATAGCATGTGACTGTCAGATGCATGGAAATTAAATCAAATACAGAGGGAAGAGAAGAAACAGAGTGCATTAAAGCTAACTTTATGGTCGCAAGCAGTAGATAAATTGTGGTCTGTGGTAGTTAAACAACAGCTGTTCGAATTTAAAATAAAATTATGATAAGGATCCCCAGAAGACAGCCTTTCTTGAACTAACAGCATCTACCTTAATGTGTCTGTTAGCAGACATCACTGGCAAACACGCCAGCTGGATGCTTACTCCCACACTTCCCCTATGCCCCATCATTCCCACTTCTGGTGGAAAGTGATCCTTACCAGGAGTGATGGGTGCCAGGTCCAAAGGGAATCTCTTTCTCTGAAGTGAGGCAGGAGGATTTCTTTTCTCCCTGTCCATCGTGGGCAGGAAGATATTTGTGCTCCAGTAAGCAGCACAGCCAAGGTCCACTCTGTGAACTAGACACCACCTCTTTAATGGTTTTACACCTAATAAAATTGAAATGCTTATATGTGTTTTTCTTCAGTTCGTGAGCAAGGGTTTTATTACAGACATATAGGAAACCACTCAACTGAGATTTCTAAGAGTGGCAACTACCATTTCCCAGAATATCACAGATCTGCCTGTTTATAAGCCCAGGCTGTTCTGCTCATATTGTCTCTCCCTCTCTCATTAATGCGCTTGATTTTTATTGCCTCTCATTCATTATCTTCATCATCACACTCAAAAAGTGTGCATGCACAGCATATAGATTATGCACCTAAAATAAATCTTTCTCCCAATCTACACTTTGGTAAATAACCTTAGCCCAAGTCAAGAGATTTATTCTGACTTCTTTACAGTCTAAGTTGATGTGACAATAGCTGGTTGGGTACATTGATTGAAAATGTGGCCCATAAGAGCACTTAGATATTAAACAAGAAGATGAGCATCTCTTCACGTTCAGTGACATGACTGTGGAAAGGACCAGAAACACTCCATCTACACAGATATCAACATGTCAGTTTAAAATAGCTTTATGTGGGTTTGTTTGTTTGTTCTTTTTTTTTTTTTTTTTTTCATTCTTTTTCTGGTTTTATTTGTGAGAGAAGGTTGGAAGAAGCAAGGCTTTTTAAGAGAAACTTTCACTGTGTTGTCCAGGCTGGCCTGGAACTCACTATGTTGCCCAGGCTAGACTTTAAGTGTTGAGAGTATAAGTACACACCACCACACACTGCTAACAACTTTTCATAATTACCAAAGTGTGGAAGAAATCAAGACATCTTTCAGTGGGTGGATAAATAAAAATCGGTGGCACGTTGTAAATGGGACATTATCTAGCGCTAAAAGAAACTTAGTAAATGGGCTGGGAGTGCTGTTCTGTTGGTCGAGTGCTTTCCTAGCACACAGGAAGCCCTGGATCTGATCACTAGAACCATATAATCCAGGCATAGATGGTGCTTGTCTGTAATCTTAGCACTGCAGAGGTAAAGGCAAGAGGACCATAGCATTCCATGGTCATCTTTGGCGACCTGGTAGTTTGACACTAACCTAAGCTACATGAAAGGCTATCAAGCCATGAAAACACACAGAGGAAATTAAGGTGCATATTATTAAGGCAGAAGAGCCAACCTAAAAGTTGTATACAATGTATGATTCCAACTAGGTGACATCCTGGAAAAAGGAAAACACTGAAAAAAAAATTAGAGATAAGTGGTAGCCAGGGTCAAGGAGAGGGATAACAGATAGATGAATTGAAGCCAGGACTTAGGAGAGGGACAAAAGATACATCAACTAAAACCAGAATTTGGGGGAGGAATGGCAGATAGATCAGTGGAAGCCAGTGAAGAAGGAATAGCAGGACACAGAGGGCTTTTAGTAAAACACCTCTTTTAATACTGCCATGATTGCTGTATGTGTCTTTCCTCTGAACTCAGATGTTACAAGGACTGATAAGATGGATGAGTAAGTAAAGGTGCCAGTCTGGAGACTTGAATCTGATTGTTGGAATACACTAAAAAGTGAAAGAAGAAAATATCTCTCTCTCTCTCTCTCTCTCTCTCTCTCTCTCTCTCTCTCTCTCTCTCTCTCTCTCTCTCTCTCTCTCTCACACACACACACACACACACACACACACACACACACACTGTACTCCCACTTAGAAAATTTTAATTGGAGCATTTCCTCCTGGAGGGTGGAGGGAAAATCATAGACTCAGAAAGCTCTGAAAGTTACAAGATTCATGAGGCCAAGCTTATGTAAACAGTAAACAATTATCAGAGGGGATGCTTTCTCAGAATCCACCTGCTGGCAAACTGTGCCTGAGGCCCCTTGCAGGAGCTTTGCTAAGTCATCACCCGTGCAGCAGTGGAGCTTTTGCTGGGGCAACTGTCTTTGAGTTAGTCTTGCTTCTTAAGGTAGCTCCAAGAAACTCATTGGTTCACCAAGCTAGATTTGGATTAAATCGTTTCTTTGATGTGTCCTGGTGCTTCATTTGGGATGAATGGAGGCTTGTTAACATTCCCTCAAGAAAAGTCACACATTGGCTAGATCTGGGTAGGGGTTTAAAGTTTACTGCCTGTATTGTCCTTGGCTGGTGCCTTAGTTTGAGCGGGACCCCTAGGCCCAAATCTGCCTATCATAATGTTCTACTTGTAGGTTTCTAGGACCCTCTGGATCCTTCTACTTTGCTATTCTCCCATGCTTCTCTCATTTAGAGTCCCAATAGGATGTCCTCCCCTCTGTCCCAGTTTCCTGGTAAGTGAAGGCTTTCGTGGGACATGTCCCTTGGGCTAGTATGCAGATATAAGTGAGTATATACCATTTGAGTCTTTCTGCTTCTGGGTTAACTCACTCATTCTGATCATTTCTAGCTCAATCCATTTATCCACAAATTTCAGGAATTCCAATGGTCAGAACATTCTCCACAGTTGAGTGGAGAGTGGGATATGACTTTCTCACGTACTCTGGTGCCTCACATTTGGCCATGTTCCCTGGAGGGGGAGACCTGGTGGCACTCAGAGGAAGGACAGCAGGTTACCAAGAAGAGACTTGATACCCTATGAGCATATACAGGGGGAGGTAATCCCCCTCAGGAACAGTCATAGGGGAGGGGAATAATGGGAAAATGGGGGGAGGGAAGAATGGGAGGATACAAGGGATGGGATAACCATTGAGATGTAACAAGAATAAATTAATAAAAGAATTTTAAAAAAAAAAAAGAAAAGTCACACAATAATGGTGGGCACATGTCTAAACCTAAAGAAAGAAAAACTCAAGAGTGATTCCTAATATAAACACCAGTCTTTGGATGATAACAAAATGTAACTGGAGCTTCATCAATAGTAACTCCTGTCATTGTTCTGCTGGGAGAAAATGATAGTGGGGAGTTGTGTGTATATGCAAATCAAAAATCTCTTTGACAGTATTTTTGATGCAAAAATTAGTGTACTAAATATATACTATATCTAATATAGTAAATACAATGTATTCGTGTATATTCATTAACCACTAATCTCTGAAATATCATTGTAAAGTATATTTGTATTTAAATTAGCTTTCTACACACCCAGTAAACTTTGGCTGCACAAATGAATAAATGAATATTGGCATCACAACAAACCTCCAGTGAACTTGGTCACTATTGGAAAGCAAAGAGCTGAGTAATAGAAACCCTGCTAACACGCCCCATGTCAGAAAAAAAGAAAAGAAAACAAAACAAACAAAAACAAAGAACAATGGGAGGGGTGCTATGAAATGCCATCTTCTGGACATGACATGGCAGTCATACTTACAAACTCACTGCAGCTATAGTTACTTATACAAGACCTACACAAGACCAAGCCAACAAGATCACTCAACCTTCCAGCAGGCAGTGAAATCAGTGGAGTTTGGGGAAGGAGAAGGGGTTAGGGAACAGTGGGGCAGGGGGAATTGAGGTGGATAGGATCAAGATATACTTTGTGTACATGTATAAAATCATTAAAGAATAAATAAATGATACTTTGGAAAAAGAAAACATAAAGCATTTAATTCATGGAAAGTGTAATTACCAAATAAGATTAATAAAACCTACACAGTTAATGTTAAGAATATATTATATTATATTATATTATATTATATTATATTATATTATATTATATTATAAAATACTGTTCTCATGGATAAATTATGCTGTCACACTTGCTATTTAGGGTTCATAATAATCTAAACTTTAGAACAACCCAGACACAAGCTCGTATGTTATAAAGAGACTTGTTACTGTGTACCTCAGAAGATAAAAGCTTTGTTTAGAATTTATAATACACTCCCAGAAAGCATGCTTAAATAGTAATAGGAAAACAAAAGTTGTATGTAAGAAAAGACAAATTGAACGGCTACAAAAAGGGTCTGAGAAAGACACCTTGATAGTTAAGAGTGCTTGCTTCTCTTCCAGGGGACCTGAGTTTGCTTCCTATTAGTTACACTGGGTCTCTCACAGCTACCTGTAATTCTAGGTTCAGAGAATCCAATGCCTTCTCCAGTTCTGAGGATACCCACACACATACACATGCATACACTTAAAAAATAAAATGAATCTTTTTAAAGACTGAAAATCAAGATAAAATGCATGTAACACAATATGCTCATATCTAAAACACGAGGTTGAAAGACTATGTTTCTGTAATTATTCCTAACATTTGTAAACTATAATAAGCTTGAGGCGATTAAGTGGGCAAAGGAGGCAGGGCAAACATGGGAGATGAGGGTGTAAGGATCAACCAAATTAATAATATATGAAAAACTATAAGGCCAGCTAATCAAAACGCAAAAATTCTTTTTAAAAAATGATTTTAAGTGTAAGTGCCTTTTGTAGTTGGGTGAAGCTTCTGACAGAAGCTATAGGTTAGGTTACTAAACAGAAATCCCTGTGCTAGGAGTAGGCTCGCCTTCTCTGAATTGTTGACTATGTTCCTTGATGTTCCCCAAACAAAACAGGCAATTGCACCACTCTTGGTTGCCCACCAAAAGATGCTGATTCCAAAGATGCCAAATGCTATCATCTTAAGATAAGGGGAAATGGAGTTGGAATTATACCAGAAGCTTCCTTCCTGAAGGTTGGTCCTTCATTAGTGCCAAAAGGGCTGTGCCCACTGCCAGGGAGAATTGTCGTCTACAGTCTTATTCTATAGTGCACCCTGAGCACACTAATACTGACCATACAGTCCTGATGAGCCTAGTTGTGCATTAGAGACAAATATGTGATGGGGGTAACCAATTACTTTCTAGTTAGAGTTGAGTCTGGCTCCACAGGAGGGAACTCACATCTCGTACTGTCAATCTGGTCAAAACCCCATGAGCAGGGAAATCATAGACCTGTACAGGAAAGATGCTGATGGAGTTTAGCAAATGGATATAATGTGGCCATGTAAATGCCTAGAGAAGATCATCGCAGTCATCTTTGATCAGAGAAACCTGTTGCCGTGGGCTGTGGTGGCTGTAGAGACTTATAACTAGATAAAGTAGAGACAGTAAATGATTGTGGAATGCTCTGCCACTAATGGAACATCTATGACACCTCTTCAGGGCACTCATGATCCTCTGTATACACTTCTGTGTGTGAACAATTCTAATGAAACTCATTAGGTCACAATAAATAAATAAATAAATAAATACATACATAAATAAATAAATAAATGTGGACTCACCTCGGAAGAGGATGGGGATTAGTGAGCATGAGAATGAAGAAGAGAAGAAAATGTGGAGGTAAATACGATAGAAATGTTATCTGCACGTATGAAAATGTCATAATTAATTAAGCTTATTGTGCATAATGAATATATGCATAATAAAACACACCACTTTTTAAAAAGTACAAACCAATTAGAAAAGGGAAGCAATCCCATAAGAATAAAAGTATGTGAACAGATAATTCATGGGAGAGAAAATACAAATGGCTGAAAGTCTTTATAAAACTTCAGATTCAAAGAAAATTGATTCTCCCTTTTCCAGTAGCCATCACCTATCAATACCTCCTCAGCTAGGCCTAGGGACTTGTGAGGCCTGTCCCCATCCTTGCTAGGATGCTCACTGGCTTGATGTTGTGTTGCTCTTATGGGGGCAACCATTCTGCTGTGAGATCATGAGTACAGTGGTTCTGACACGTCCTGAAGTCACGGTACATCAGGGTGCTTTCCAACCACTGACTCTGTCCCCCGCCCCCCCTTCTGCAATAATGCCTGAGCCTTGAATGGAGGGCGTGTGCTATAGATGTCCCATTTATAGATGAGTGCTTCACAGAGTTTCTAGATTAATCACTATTCTCTACAAACAGACGCGTCTCTGAAGAAGCCTTAGAACTGTAACAATGTCCGGATATAGAGATATAAATTTGGAAAGCAGTTTGGTACTATATCCACTTAGCAAATAATTCTAGTAGGTCAACCCCTGGGGCCCCAAAACTCCCCAGTTGAGTTCTTGGCCACATTTACAGTACCTGGCATATTTCCTCCTGTGAAGTGGGCTTTAAATTCAATGGGAAGGTGGTTGGTTGCCCTTATAACATTCATGCCACTATGTGGGCTTATTTTGTTAAGGAGGTCATTATTGTACTTAACGGGGTTCATACTGGGAGGTTAAACATGCCTTGGTGGATAGTACCATGTTCATTTGGGTATATAGGTAGCACAAATTAGACTCAGTGGATTATTTTCCAGAATTCATACTTACTGTTTTTTTTTTTCTTTTTACACACACATACGCGCACGCGCGCGCGTGCGCGCGCGCTCTGACATTGGGCATGCTAGATAAGGTTTCTATTGCTGAGCCCATTCCCAGCTTTGTTTTCAAGCAGCAACCAAATTCATTTGACTTCCTATGCAATGTTAATTACTATTTTTTTTTTCATACTGAGGGTTGAAGAGCTGGGAGCTCAACATGTGAATTGGAGTGAGAGGACAGGGGCACAGCTCATAACAGCCAACAACATTGCAAACAAAGACCACTAGACAACTGTGGTGGTTTGAATGACAATGGCCCCCATAGGCTTTTATATGCTTGAATGCCTGGTCCCCAGTTAGTGGAACTGTTTGGGAAGAATTGGGAGGTGTGGCCTTGTGGGAGGAGGTGTGGCCTTGTTGGAGTTGGTGTGCTATTGAGAGGGTGGGCTTTGGGGTTTTGAAAGCCTATGGCAGGCCCAGTTCATATTCTCTCTCTCTCTCTCTCTCTCTCTCTCTCTCTCTCTCTCTCTCTCTCTCTCTCTCTCTCTCTCTCTCATCACCTCAAACCAGAAATCGTGTTCTCTGTGTCAGCACTTGTAAACTTTTCACAAAGGGTAAACTTTTCACACAGTTTCTTTAAAAGCCGCCTTTTTGTGCTCCACAAAAGGAGATCTGCTGAGCCCAACAAAGATGCTGTTTTCACTGCCAAGTTTCTTGGCTATTGATTATTTTTCTACATTTTAAAAATATATGTATGATAAACCCTGTCTTGACAAACAATAAATAAACTGAAAAGCAATAAACTGACCTATGGTATATTTTTTTAGCTGTGGTGTATTTTATCTGACACAGCTGTCTGTTATCATTTTTCTTCTAAAACCTGAGAATTTGATGTTCAAACAGTATATGCAATCCTACTTGTTGCGCTTATGTTGCATAGAACAAGATCCATTCTCCCTGGTTTAACAGAAGCAACTTATTGTAAGTGTCAAGATGGTACATTGTTGGGAAAGCTAAGGAAACAACCTGTAGATTAGATTTTAAGAATGGCTCAGAGGGCTAGGCAGTGGTGGTGTATACCTTTTTTAATCCCAGCACGTGGGAGTCAGAAGCAAGTGGATCTCTGTGAGTTTGAGGCCTATTTGGTCTGCAGAGTTAGTTCCAGGAACACCAAAGCTATACACAGAAACCCTGTCTCAGAAAAAAAAAAAAGAAAGAAAGAAAGAAGAAAAGAGAAGAAAAATAGAATGACTCAGAGACACAAAATCCTGACACAGGATGAGTCCTTCTTGCAGTCTGGAAGCTTCCTGCCAAATGAAGATGCTGCTAACTCCTGACCAGAAGGCTACCAGGATCTGTACCCACAAATAGACCCATACAGCCGCTCACTCCACGGCCCAGGGTCTGTCCTTCTCCTCCTGAGGCTGGAACACAAAAACAAGTTTTCATCGCTGCTTGTTACAGCAACCAAGCACAGAGCAGCCTTTGCCTCGCCCTCAATTTTCAAATCTTACATCTGGGTACCAAAATTTTCTACTTTGGGAAGTTTAAGTAATTTAGAAAATTAATTTTTTTAAAAAAAAGCTCCTGAAAATCTACAAGAATTTATAGCAGAAATAGTCTGAAAGAGATACATCATGTTCACCCCAATATGATCTTAAAGACATTAAATACACAGAAAAAAAAAAGAGCTAGGGACATGTGGTAATTCCAGTGGTCCATTGAAAGCATCCCACGAGCTTGTTGTAACTGAAAATAAAGATTACAATAAAGTGAACCACAGTGATACTAATCACTTTGAGTTCATACTACATGGCAACCAATAGTCCATGTGTTTGTGGTCATGTAATCCTTAAAACAGCCCTGGGATGTGTTCTATACTTATTCTTAATTTACATACAGAACAATTTCAGTATGAGTTGGCGATTAATGTGCTCATGGACACATACTGTTAAGGGATGGTCCCAAGATTCTAACCCAGACACAGACAGTTTAAGACCATTCTAGACATTTTGAGTCTAAACATAAACAGTGTTCTCACTAAGATCCCCAGGGTGACATTTGTGAGTACCAAAAACTATCTCCGGAGTCTTCTCAATTTTAGCCACTGTCGTGTATTAGTTTCACAATCAGAAAAAAAAACTAAAAATATGACATATGGTTTGGCCTGTGCCATATGAGCTCTCAGATAAGTGAGTGCACACCCCCAAAGAGCTGCAGCCTCCCAAACAGCAGTACCCGTGAGGACCAAGCACTCAAGCACATGAGCCTGTCTGGAGACAGCCACTAAGCTATAACGCCTTTCCAGTGCAATATTACTTTGAAAACTGGTAATTCAGAATTTCTGAAACTTTTGACCAGGAAAAAGGCAAAATATTCACCCTAAAAACTGACATATATGTTTGAACTGTATGCACTTACTGTAACCTCTTGGCTGTAAAACAGTGGCATACATGCCTCTTGACTGTGAGTTCCCTCCCCATATCCCCTGTCCCCTATACCTCCACTCCCTGCTGTCTTGTGAAGTTAAAAGAGACTTTTCCATGTCGTGAATTTGGTGGTCTTTTCAGGAGCACAGCCTCACTAGGCGTGACACTTGACACCGTCTTCTGGGAGGTCCAGATCCCACAGGGCTGAGGTGACCACACATTTGACACCCGTCACTTCCACAAGCCTTGCCGCACAGCCCCGATCCATCATCCAAACAAACATTAATATTTCACCTCAGTTATCGAGTGTGCCCGTTCAAACTTTTATCTAAAACATTCTTTATCATCTTTCCATTAAGTTCTCAAGAGCTAATGGTTTCTGAGTTCCCGGGGAAAGGATGATGCTTGGAATAATGAAAGCTCATTATTTCTCCACAGAATGCTTGTTAATTCAAATGACGATATTAAAACTATAGTAGCCTTTAGCGCTGGGGTGATTCCTAGCATACTTTATCATGTATCAATATATACTCTGTTTGTCAAAACTGCCCAGGGCTGGGGCTGACATTCTCTCTGGAGGAGTCTAGTGCTTCAAAAAGCACTGAATACACCAAGGTGACAACTTGCAGGGTTCGTGCCTCTAGGAAAAGGAAAGATGAAACTTGAAGTGCCACCGTCTCTCTTGATTTCCTTATTAGCATTCATACAGAGGCGGCACCTCCTCGCTCTACTCCTCATGGGTCTCCCTTTTGGATAGAATAAAAAGAAATCAATATTTTGAAAAGGAAGCACACATGGAGAGGTTCTACACATGAAACCTTATTTATTTCCACTTAATGGATCCCCAAATAATCTGTACGGGGGGAAAACAGTGCTTTAGTTACCGCATAAGCATGTACATGTGTAGGCTCAGAATGCATTCCAACACAGTGCCTAAGAAAGCTGGTGATGTTCTAGGCCAGAGGCCTTGCTGTCAGGTTATTTTTAATATGTTACTAGTGGGTTGAGGGGCTTTTTATTCTTCAAAACTGTCATACATGTATAAACCATGTTAATTATTATTGGGGTTCTGGAGTTCTGGGTCTTTTTAAGTATTTCTTTTTCTTGTCCCAGTCTCCCCACAACTCTGTATCTGCTTCTGGTATTGATTTCAGCCCAAGCCAGGCAAGAGCTCATAGTAACGACCAGGGGATCCAACCGCCCTGGCTGCCCCCGGCTCCTACCACCATTGCTGAACCAACACTGAGAATAGACACTATTCCCAGCGTCCCTGTATCATTTGTGAGGGAGGTCCTGGTTCTCTCGGTCCTTATGGACAGCATCTCCCCAAGCTGCAGTACATCCCTGAGCAAGTCCCATCCTCTTCTCCTTCCTCTTTTTATTAAAAGGGTAATGAAGCATTGGGAACTCTTCCAGGACATTCTGAACTGAAAGAGTTAGCCCAGCCTGTCACCTGGCTCAACTACCTCTTTCCTTCTCCTTTCTCTTGCTTTCTCCCTCTGCCTTCCAGACATTGCAAAGCTTTGCACAAAAATATAAATTGCTTCCTTCCAGCAACTTTTCAGATTGTCTTTGTGCCCTGCATTTGTGATGCACTTGAGGTTCCAGAGTCCCAGCCAGGTCTCCCAGGAGGAGGCCAGAATTCTCAAAACTAGGTATTTTTATCTCACCCAGCCAGTATAAAACCTGAAGAATTTTATCTGTGCCTTTCTCCAGAACCAAGGAGGAATTGTATTTTTTGAAAAGCAAGCCGTTCTTTACGTTGCTTGGAGCTGCAAGGTCAATACTCGGGAGTGTTGCTGTGTGCTACAGCATGCATTCTGTGCCACTGTCTCTTAATTATCTCTCTTGTGGAAGCCTGGCTGGCCTTCTGCCCACGGGCTCTGCCATACCAGCGTAGTGGACCTTCCGCATCCCAGCCTCAATTTCAGAACAGCGACTCTCCGAAAGAAAAGGATCCACAAGCATGACTATAATTATATAAATTGCAGTACTCAGGATTTTTTGCATTTGACATTAATCACAGTAGGTAACAGAATGATGCTTAGTTGGAGGAAATAAAAGTCACCCTGCTAGTCTGCTGCATGAAGGAAGAAAGGGGCTCGGGCTAATGTGTTGCATAGGGCTAAGTCCCTAGAATATTTCAGTCCTTAGGTCAATTGAAGAAAAATGTGGTTTGAGAAAAATATGTAGGTCACTTCCCATTGTGTTTGTGGTTGAGTATTCTCAACTCGGCATCAGCCAGTGTGTGAAAAAACACCTTCCGATTACACGCACACTCTGAATTTATTTTGCTTTATCTTGTTCTTACTCGTCTATGTATTTCATTTTGTTCATTTACTGATTTGATTTGATTTGGGTCTTTTGAAGCACGGTCTCGTGTAGCCCAAAGCAACCTGGAAATCTGGGAGGTGTTATATAGCAGACGCTGACCTTGAGTCCCGCCCTCACGCCTCTGCCCTTTGAATGCTGGGACTGTGGGTGGGCTTTGGGCCTCATACAGATCCTAATGAAGTAAAGACGAAGACAGTCAATGCCTGTTGATCATGTCATTTGGTCTAAACCACTAATACCGAGGAAACACATGGGATACTGATTTTCTTCACTGTTTCAGGTTGCCTGCTTCTCCACCCAGTCTTTCTGGTGGTTGAGTTTTCTCAGAAACAGGTAATCAGGGGCAAACTAAACATAAAATTTTCAGGAGAAAAAAAAAATTGACTTGTTGACATCTGAAAACAGCGAGTTAATTTTTTTAAGAGCGAGTGATATTTGTCTTAGTCACTGTCCTCTTGCTGTGAAGAGACGCCATGACCGAGGCAGCTTATAAAAGAAAGCATTTAATTGTGGCTTGCTCACAGTTTCAGAGGGTGAGTCCATGATCATAATGGTGTGAAGTACAGTTGCAGGCAGGCAGGGATCTGGAGCTAAGAGCCCATACCTGATCTACAAGGTGCAGACAGAGATAGAGGAAGGTCTGACATGGACTTTTGAAACCTCAACCCCCAGTGACATACTTTCTCCAACAATGGCAGAACCCCTAATTCTTCCTAAACAGTCCACCAGCTGGGAACCAAACATTCAGATATATGAACCTATAGGTGCTTATTCAAACTACCACAATATTATTGAGGTTGACCACAAAAAAAAAAAAAAAAAAAAAGGAAGAAGGAACTCAGGGGGCAGAGGGAAAAGGATCTCTGTGAATTTGAGGCCACTCTGGTCTACATAGCAAGTTCCAACAAAGGTTACATAGGAAATTTCAGTCAAAAACAAAAACAGAAAGAAAAAAGACTCCAGGTTTCACTTTCAGTTCTGCTTACAAAGTGTTTTGGTGCCGTTTTATAATTATGGGGCTGGGGTTATTTAATGCTTACCCAATATGCACAATGCCATGGTTTCAGTCACTGGCACTACATAAACCAATCATGATACCGGCCTGTACTTCCAGCATTTAGAAGATGCAGGCAGGAGAACCAGGCAATTCAAGGTCATCCATGGCTACATAGCAAGTTCAAAGCCATCCTGGGATTCACAAGCCCTATCTACAAAAATGGGCTTTGTATTTGTATTGGTGTTTGTATTGGTCAGCTTGACATTAGTGTGTCAAAATAGCTGAGTTAATCTACTTCAAACAAGGAAAGATCTTTTGGCTCATGTTTTCAAAGTTGTCCATTCACGGTTGCTTGTCTATAATCTCAGCAGTCCTGTGTTGAGATGGGAGACAGAGACAGGAGAATATCCCAGGCCAGCTGGCTTGAGGTATAAGAGGAGCAATAGGAGAGCCCCTGCCTCAAACAAGCTGGAAGATGAGAACCAACCCCTGAGGTTGAGTTGACTTCCATGTGCACACTATACATACAAAGGCATACATACATCATACACATGCATACATAAAATTAAATATTTGTTCAATTGTATAATTCTTACACACAAAGAAGTAAAACGCATAATCTATCCTTAACCAAATGGCTTGATAGAAAAATATCTGAATTAGGGTCTCAGATTTTATGTGGACTGTGGCTCTTAGCTTGAATTATTAAAACTGTTTAGACTATGGGCAGCTCTTGAGTCTTTAAAGACTAGAATGCTCACCTTGTTTCCCTTATAAAAGAGGAAGGACAGCAAGTAGCCAAGAAGAGACTTGATACCCTATGAGAATATATAGAGGGACGTAATCCCCCTCAGGAACAGTCATAGGGGAGGGGAATAATGGGAAAATGGGGGGGGAGGAATGGGAGGATACAAGGGATGGGATAAACATTGAGATGTAACAAGAATAAATTAATTAAAAAAAAAATAAAAGAACTATTAAAGCATGAATAAGCAAGACAAGGTGAAAAGAACAACAACAACAAAAAAAGTCCATCAATTGTCAAAACAGCCTTTATTCTTTAAAGTGATCTGACAGTATAAATAGTAAATAACTTCATATAAATGCCTATTTAGGAGTTAAAAGAGAACCCAGTAGCAAAACTTCAGGTTATAAAATCAGAGTATCAGAAGTATTTTCTGACCAAGCCTCCACTCTTTGTCTGAATTCTTCCTACATCTCCTCCAGAAGTGATACAGCTTAGCTTAGCTGGTTCTGTGTACAAGAACCTGCCTCAACTGACAAAACTGTCCATCTTACCTTTTGGTATCTCCAAAAATTATAGAGTCCTTTATGCCAAATTAACTGCCAGCAAATCCAGTTTCCTCAATGGTTCTATTCAGTTCTTGGAGGAGACAGAGCATGTGTGTTTCCTCCTCTGTGTAGCAGCTATGGACTGTGGCTGGTACCTGAAAACATCGTCTATACAATCAGAGTACTGTGATGTTTTCAAGCCTCACAGTGTCTGTCATGATCACTGGCTGTAGAGTGAAAAATTATTAATCAATGCAGTAAATTATTGTGGCAATAGTTTTCTTTAACCAGCTAGTTCAATAATGACTGACACAGAATGACTATGATTTATTATTAAGCTTTAAGCACTATGCTGGGCAGATTCTGAACTACTCTAATCCTAGTACCTTTAAAACCCAAATAAGAGCCAATCGCTTGCCAATCTGATGATTTCCATGGTGGCTTCTGCTCCATCAGTCTGTCCTTACAGCCATCTGCTCATTGCCATCTTGTGTAATGGCAACAGCGCTCGCTCGCTCTCTCTCTCTCTCTCTCTCTCTCTCTCTCTCTCTCTCTCTCTCTCTCTCTCTCTCTCCAGCTTCCTTTCCTCCTGCTACATCTTCCACTGCTTCTCTCTCCTCCTTTTCCTCTCTGGACTTCAAGCCCAGGCACCTAAAACTCCGCCTCTCTCTCTCTTCTACCCAGTCATGGGCTTCAGCATCTTTATTTAGCCAATCAGGGATTGACTTATCATCACCTGGTTACAGGAGATAGCTCAACATTCATAAGAAAGGCCATGAAGGGGCAGTAACCAGATCTCAAGGCACTGAAATCAACATTTGAAAATACAGTTGGGCCTCCCTCCAACAGCTGGCTATAGTCACAAGCTGCTGTAGTCACAAGCAGTAGAAGAGAAGAGGTAGGCGATGATGTGGGTGTGTTTGTCATCGTTTGCCAATGGCTTGACAATGAGCTGTGTCATTCTCCTTTAGTGCATATGTTCAACCATTTCAAACTTGGATGCCCATTCTTACCTCATAGGCCACACAAAGGAACAGCTCCTGGACCAGGTTTAACCCCTAGCTGCTGTGTGTTCACTCCTACCCACTGTGCACCCATCTTGTCATTCCTTCTTAACACATGAGCTATGCTTTTCTTCTATCCAAGCATTCCTAGTACCTTCAAGGATCTCTTGTGTAATGTTGTGCCATTTTTTTCTTTCTTTATTCCAGGCTAAAAATTTCTGTTTTTGTTTTCCTTCTGTATATGCGGGCTTCACATATATGTGCTGGATTATTTACCTAACAGTGTTCTAGTGTTTAAACTTCTCGTTTAATGCTCACATCGGAACTTACAAGTTTATTTTATTTTTTTGTTAAGATAAGCACTCAACTACATACTCCAGGCTGGCCTCAGACTCAAGCTTAGTCCCTTTCCTGTACTGGGACTACAGGCACCTACCACTACTCCAGATTTATTAAATCTTATTTTATACGTGTCATGGTTAAAGCTAAGAAAAGCCAAGTGACCTGCTACAAACCACATGGTTCAATCAGCAAACATTTGAAGCCAGTCTCGTAAGTACCATAGGTACCAGGGCTTCCTACCATCCTTAGTTCACTGTATCCAGGGCCTCACAACCCCGTGAGAGGGAGTGAAGCTACTCTTCTGTGATCTTTGCATGGTGAATCTTTGAGGCTTTTGAGGACCATCTTTCCCGTTCTATGCCGGGCAACCATGTCTTAAGGAGACAGCTTTTACATGGAATTAGATGCAAAGTGAATTTACAGGGTTGCAGAATATTCCCTTTCCCCTCTCCAGAGCACCTAGCATCTTAAAGCAAGTGGGTTCTATGGTGAATCAGGATTTAAAGGGGAAATGAGGTCCTGGGGCATGCTGAATGAGCAGGATTAAAAACTAGATTTACCTGCCAGAGCTTCCATATGGAAATAAGCAGCTGACTGATTCCTAACATAGAAATTCCCCAGCCATGACCTCAATGAAAGAAGACACTTTGTCAGTCAGTCAACATTATCCTCCATCCTGTTACATCTTCTAGAATACAGACATGAAAGAAGAATATTATTTTCATCTGTTTTCCCAAAATTAGACAAAACCAGAAAAGAAGTGATAGGCAGGCACCTACAGAGGGCGATGATGAAGACAGGAGTTCCTGGCATGACTCCTGTATATTGAATCTATAATTCTACATTTAGAAAGTGGACCCCAGTTTTCACACAGCTGGAGGGCATTCTTGGAAGCAGTCACAAAGGAGGTATTATAAGTAGGTTTTGCATAACTATACCATGAATAAAGTGGGAAAGTATAGCCCCTATACAAAATGACTGCAGTCAAGGTGGCGCACAGGCATATTTCAGGCAACAATAGACTGTGTAGGTGGCAGTGGTCCTCTAAGATTATAACGGGGCTGTGAAGTTCTTATCACTTATATGGCATTGCTAAGGCTATGTCACAGGGTCATGGTGCAATGCGCCACTCATGCACGCAGTGAAGATGAACTCAATAAACTCACTGTACTGTCAATTGTATAAAACAACTACATGTCTACTCAGTGCATGGCACTTGGTGATGAAAGATAAACATTACAGGAAATAGCCTAGATAGTCGTGGATGGATGGAGGAAGAAGGACTGGGGCAAGAGGATCAAGTGGAGAGAAAAGGAGAGGAGAGTAAGGGAGGGATGCAGGGAGAAAACAGCTAAAAGTCAGGGTATTTGACAGGCAGCATGGAGACCTAATACAGTAAAAGCTTTCTAAAATGTATACGTATATGAAGGCAAACTAAATAAAATGGCCAAAAATGAGGGAGACAGAGCCTAAACTAGACACCTTTTGTCAACAAATCCAAATGAGGTTTTCAGTACTGGGAATGGGTTACATCTAAGTGAGTCATTGGCCAAAGGAGTCCCGCTGGAATTCCCAAACAATCCAGACTGTGGCCAAGGCTACAGGTCTTTTACCACAAGCTAACAGCGAGGCTCGGTTGCTGAAGACAATAGCTATACAATTCACGGACCACGGAGAAGCAGAGTTAGTGCCTTTGTAGAGCCTGGTGTTGCTGGTAGCAGAAGATACCCAACCCAGAGGCTGTCTCCAATCAATAACCACTTTAAATGAAAGTTTCCTTTTCTCAGAGGGAGTCCATTGGAGAAGCCTACTACTCTTCAAGGTAAGATGCATGCCCAGTAGTAGATGGCCAACTGAAAGTCAACAAATGGCATCTTTGGAGGTCCCATGTCTCACAATGTTCTGTCAGCCTCTCTCTCTCTGTCTGTCTGTCTCTGTCTCTGTCTGTCTCTGTCTCTGTCTCTCTCTCTCTCTCTCCTTCTCTCTTTTTTAAAAAAAGTTTATCTTTTTTCTTTTTCATTTTTATATTTTTCTTTTTTTTTTATCCTATATGTCCTTTGTGTTATATATATTATGGCTCCTCATTTGTGTTTGTGTGGGATTCCTGAGTGTGTAAATGAGTGGCCTCTGCTTCTTTATCTGATTCTTGTGCCTTTTTTGGGGCTCTTTTCCTTCAGTGTGTGTCTGTTTGTTTGTTTGTTTGTTTGTTTGGTCCTATTCCAATGTGCTTATTTTATCTTGTTACATTACATTTATTACCCTTTAGAAGCCTTTCTAATAAGGGATTTTCTAATAAGAGATTTAAAGAGAGTTGATCTGGATGAGAGGGACGTGGGGAGGGGGGGAGAAGTAGAAGCAAAACCATAATCAGCACATATTACATGAAAAAATATATATTTTCAATAAAAATTTTTTTTTACATTTTTTTGAAGCAGTCAACAGTTCCATTTAAGAGTACAAATGATAGCCTTTCAATATAGGCTTTAAGTATGAATCACAAATGGCCTTGCATGTAACAGAGCCTATAAGAAGCCTTCTTTACACACACACACAGAGAGAGAGAGAGAGAGAGAGAGAGAGAGAGAGAGAGAGAGAGAGAGAGGGAGAGGGAGAGGGAGAGGGAGAGAGAGAGGGAGAGAGAGAGAGAGCGCGCTAAGGGGTGAAAATTCTCAGCACTAAAGGATAATGGCCTCCACTAGTATTGCCTACATTCTAGCCAACAGTCGATGGCCAGGGCTGGAGCTGGTGGCCAGGTACCTACCTCACACTGTGGTTGGAATGTGGAGCATCCCCAGTAAGCTGATTTGACAATTTGGATCCTGGTGAGTGTTGCTGTGGAAGATCATATGGTAGAGTCTCGAAGTCTACATAAAGGTAGAAGCCATAAGCCAATTCCCTGGAGTTACACTTTCGCCCTTCACATGTGCAACGTGAAACAGGCACTCACGTGCATATCATGGACAAACATAGTAATAATACATATATTTTTTAAAAAATCAAAATCAAGTTTTGCTCTCCAAAGCAATGAACAGCACCAGACAACTGGGCACATACCAGCACTGGCTTCTGTGGGGCTGTAGACATGTGCACGACCCAACACAAATCATATACACTTTGCTTCTCCAACAAGAATATTGGTCCTGCCCTTTGCTTTGTTACTCTCTCTGCATGCTGTATCTCAAAGGCCAGACTATGCTCAAACTGTGATGTTTTGGGAACAAGAGCCACATGGAATTTCCTGTTTTCCCAGAGACTGCCATGATCTAGAAACACAATATCTAATTGGAAGTCTTTCTAATCCAATCACCAGCTACAGCAGACTCTCATCCTCTGTGCATCCTTGCCTCTCTTTCACCAAAGACGTGACCCAGTGGTGCTTGGCAGAGCTGTGAGGTACCTGGCTAAGAGAGAGCACCCATCAGTGTTTGCTGCAGTCATAATTCAGAGCCAGCTGGAAGGCATGGATAGTGCTTCTCAGATTCCCTCCTCCGTAGTGGGAGCTGCCAATCAGGAAGTCCTGAGCACACACCTGCTCTCCAGCATTTGAAAACAAAACTGAGGCTAAGTTTACTGTGCATGCTGCATGATCTGAGCTACTTTAGGTTTTAGTGGCAGGGTGGGGGCCTTTGGAGTGCTCAGGTGCTTTGAGGAGAGGATATATTTTCTCTAAAAATCAACATTTGTTCTCAGCAGACCTCCTAAAGCTGATTATTAAATAACTGGGAGACTCTTTTCTGGTTTCTTTTTTAAAAGATTTGGATCTTATGGGTTGTTAATCACTGTGTTCATGTTCTCACATGTATGGTTTAGCCCTCATGTCAATGCCAAGTGCCATTCCCAGCAGAAAGGCTGCAGAGGACGAGCACCCATCAGATTGCCGAGAGCTCAAGTCTTGATTAATCTTGCATGGCTTGAGAGAAGTAACAGTATTTGAATGTGCTATGGCTGCATTAGTCACCTTTTTTGTTGCCGGGAAAAAATACCTGACAAAAGCAACCTAAGGAATAAGGGGTCTATCTGGGTTCATACCCTGAGAGTACAGACCACTGTGGCAGGCAAGGCACAGCCAGAGGAGCAGGAGGCTTTTGTTCACACCTTGTGTGCCATCAGATAGCAGATGCAGATGCCCGCGTTCAGGGACAATCTCCTCTCCTCAGTTACACCTTTCTAAAAACACATCATAGACACACCCAGAGATGCTTTTCCATTGAGACTCTAAAAGCAGTCAGAGTGACAATGCAGCAGTGCACACCTATTGTACTAGTTACTTTATAGAGTGTGTGTATGCATTCATTCATTCATCAGCTGTATGAGCGTGCATACATGTGTGGTGCAGGTGTGGGCATGTAGAGGCCAGCAGCTGATGGCAATGTCAGGTGTCTTCCTCTATTGCTCTCTGCCTTATTTTTTGAGACAGGATCTTTCACTGAGCCTGGAACTCAAGTTTCTACTAGACTGCTCAGGAAAAGGCCTGGAGCAGCAGCTCACTGGACCAGGAAGCAGAAAGATGGGACTATCGGCCCTCAGCTGACAGTGCTCCAGACCACATGATGGGAGTGCTTGGCATTCAGAGAGCATCTTACCAATTTAGGTTTCTCTAAGACACTCCTCATAGACACACCCCCAGATTTGTCTCTCTAAGACCTGTATGCAGGTATCTCTTACCAATCCAAGGAGACCATGTAGACTAAGTATCACACCTACAGGAGCAAATCCAGGAGGATTTTAAGTTCAAGGCCAACTTAGGCTACATGGCTAGACCGTATCAACTTCGCCCTAGGTTCCATCCTCCAAAAAAATGAAAAACGAAGTAACTATGCTCTTGAGTGACTACAAAAGAAGGAAGAGGAGGAGAAGAGACCATAGGTGGTGGTGTGTTCCTGTAATCTCAGTGCATGGAAAATAAAGCAAGAGAGTCAGCAGTTGAAGGCCAAGTTCAGCAACACAGTGAGTTCAAGTCCAGCTGGGTTAAATGAGATCCAGTGTCAACAAGCAAGCAAGCCAAATTACCAAAAAAAGAAAAGAAAAGAAAGGGCAGCCCAGCCCCAGTATAACATATTTGCATAAGGCCTAATGTCCTCGCATTGAGGTAATGAAAGGCTGGAGGGTCTTTTTACTGCTGATGCTAGGCAAGTCCCACTAATGGACAGATGGGTCATTCCAACAGGCAGGTCCACCTAACCTTACATACTGCCAGAAGACTCTCTGGACTACCTGCTGCCTGTTTAAAGCAGGGCTGGAAAGCTCAGTGATTGAAAGTGTGCACTGCTCTTGCATAGTTCCTGAGCTTTGTTCCCATCACCCATGTCAAATGCCTCCCAACAACTGCCTATAATGCCAGCTCCAGAGGCTCTACCATCCTTTTCTGGACTCTGTGGGTACCTGACTCCCATGCACAGGTACACACTCATACACACACACACACACACACAGAGAGAGAGAGAGAGAGAGAGAGAGAGAGAGAGAGAGAGAGAGAGAGAGATTTTAAAGGAATGCTTTAGAAAAATATGTCACTAAAAGTTCACATTAAAGAAATTAGATTGAAAGCAGTTTATGTTGTTTGATGAAAGTTATATGTGATTGTGTGTCTGTGTGTGTCTCTGTGTGTGTGTGTGTGTGTGTGTGTGTGTGTGTGTGGTGTGGTGTGTGGTGTGTTTAGACAGGGGTGTGAACATACCTGAATGCAAGCAGAAGACACTGGAGAACACGTTAGTCATTAGTTTGAAATAAGAAGATAAGAGAGCAGAGAGCACTACCAAATTGTCAGGGAAACAAGACTCAACAACATGCTTAAGGTCAACTGAGGCTTCATACATGGCAAAGCCAGCTCCTGCAGCTGTAACTGAAAACCCTACACCAGGTTCTTACACAACAAACCCTAATCTTCCAAGATCAGGGAACTAGTGCAGGCAGGGTCAACGAATCAAGCCCCGTTCCCACCTTTCAGGCAGGAGCCTTCTCACTGTGTTCTCCCGTGTCCTTGGTTGGTGTGTTCATTGGCAAAGCAATTTTAACAACTTCTACATGCATTTCATTTGTTTATCATGAAAATCTTTTTATAAGGAAGCAATTTTACAAGTTTGCTTTGAGTTAATCATTCATTTGACATTCAAGAAATATTATCACTGAACATGCTGTGTGCAGTCATGGACCTTGGAGGACTCAGCAAGGAAAAAAAAAACACTATTCTTATCCTCAAGGAGATAGAGCATCATGGGAAAAAGAAAGAGAAAATAAAAACAGAAACTAAGAAGAGAAGATGGAAGGAAGAAAAGAAGAAAGGATGGAATGAAGAAAGGAAGGAAGGAGAAGGAAGGAAGAAAAGAAGGAAGGCCACTTACAGGGCTGCATTTTATAGAACAAAACAAGACAGAGTCTAATAAAGAAAGGCAGGATGAAGGTTAGAAAGGGTGACTTTGTGAAGGTGGCATTTTAGCTGACATCTGAAGGATGAGAAACCCACCCTGAGGAAAAGGAAGAGAAAGGGTCCAGAAGTCAGAAACACAACTGCAAAGGCCTCTAGACAGAAGAGTCTGGCACATTCTAGAAACCAAAGAGGTCTGTGCATCTGAGCGCAGTGAGCAGAGATGGGATGTCAACACACGAAATTCAGGAGGCCCACAGGACAAGGACAAGCCTAGTTTAGCAAACTACTGGAAGTCCTGTGTTGTACTCCAAGATTGATGAAAGTTGTGGTCAAGCATTACTCTGGAGAAAGGTGGGGTCAGTGTATGTGACTCATGCTCTCTTTCAGTAGAATGGAAAGAAGGAGGAAGAGGAAGTGGTGATGGATCTTAACTAATGGAGACAGAACTGATTTTGATGATGTATGTAGGCTATATGAAGACTCATACTTAATTCTCTGATATGACTATGGGTCACATATTGAGGAACCTTTGGGGTGGGTCCTAAGGGTAGGTCCCTGTGGGTAGTGGCAGTCTGTTCCCTTTCCTTCTCTGATATGCTTCCTGGCAAATGAAGTAAGTCAGTACTTTGCCCACCATGTGCTACTACCATGATAGACTCAACGTGTTGGGGAACTCATCTTGGCCTGCAGCTTGCAGAACAATGAGCCAAAGAGGGTTCTCCCCAGCCCCTTTTACTAGCTAATTAGCTTGGACATTTCACTGTAGAAACAAGACTTAATTGTCTTAGAAAGCTATTTTCAGATGCAGTGGTATTTGAAAGCCATTTTTTAATGATAAAGACACTGTGCATTTAGAACCACTTACTGGATGTCTATCCCACTGTGCTTTGTGGTGGTGGCATGAAAATAGATAAAACAGTAAGACACTAACCCCACCAGACAAGAGTTCTAGAGCGAGTCGGGGATACCAATAAATGCAGAAATGGTGGTTTTATGTGAAGAATTCTAGAAAAGCAATTAAAGAGAGAAGGGTGAGACAAGACAGTGACACAAGAGCAGAGGAAGAGCTCTCTGGAACATTCTGAGATGTGTGAACATGTCAAATGAAAGTCAGCATGATAGATCTTGAGACCACAGCTCTGGGCCCTCAGGGGGGCAGTGACAGTGAAGGTGTCCTGACTCAAAAGAAGAAAAGAAGGATGCAGAAGGCTAGGATAAATTTCTTCAGAGAGATCGCTTGCCTAGGATAGTTTGCAGAGAGATAGAAATGAAGGCACAGCAAAGACAACATAAGATTTGTCAATCCTAAAGCAAGATAATTTGGGTTAAAAAAGAAAGACTTGATTAGAGAATTTTGTCACATCCCCTAGAGCACCAGGTACACAACATTTAAAATAATAATTGTTAAATTGGACTGAGTACACATAATTGGGTATTCTAATATATAAAATGTCCAGTTCTGGATTAGTATAAGATATTATCCTACCAGGCACAGGCAAAGAGCTAGGTGCTATTTTTACATATTTATAAGCCCCGAACAGGTTAATGCATATTCTTGACATCACAGATTTATTTCTATGTTAATTTACTCTCAGAAAACATGTATAACTATAATATACATGGTGAGAAAGTAATTTTATTCATATCTTTGGACATAAAAAATATCATTATGCAGTCTAATAATCCCAGTTGACAGTTAGAATCATTTTTTTCAAAAAAAATATATAACAGATATATTAAGAAAGAATTCAAGAAAAGCAACAGCCGTGCTCTGGCCTGGCGCCTCTGTTTTCCGGGTGGCACTGATTTATGCCATCAGGCACAGTCATTTGCAAGTCCATTTTGTGATCAATGCCTAGCTGAGCTTGCCTTTTATACAGCATTATGAAAAGTCATTCCCCATTTGCATTTACGCAGGCAGCTGGCTGAGGAACTCAGGCCTGAACTTTGCTGACCATGGAGAAAGCAGTTCATAGCTTTCTTTCCAACACACACACACACACACACACACACACACACACACTACACTAAATTATATATAACATGTTTATATATTATGTATTACATATTTGTGTATTACATTATATGTATTATATATATTTACAACAGATATATAAATTTTTAAGCTAAAGGTGAAAGCACAGATATTTCACACACACACACACACACACACACACACACACACACACACACACACATACTTTAACCTTAGAATGAGAATACAAGACCTGGGGAAATGGCTCTGCTGGTGAAAATGTCAGCCCAACACCTAAGGCTTGATCCCCAGAATCCACATAAGAAAAGCAGGATCTGCTGACACTTATCTGTAACCCCAGAACTCCTAACGTGATACAGGTAGAGAGAGACAGGAGAACTGCCCCAAAGCTCAAGGGACAGCTAGGCTATAGTACTCCACAGTGCAGCAACAGAAACGGGAGAGGCCCTGCCTCAAGGCATGAAGGGAAGAACTCACTCTTGACAGTTGCCCTCTGACCTCCAATCATGTGCTACTGCATGTGTAATGTGTGTCCCTGCACTTCACACACACACACACACACACACACACACACACACACACACACACACACACACATTTTTAACCTTAGGATGAGAGGTATATACCAATGGATCAATAGTGAAGAACTCTTTCCTATGCAGCATTAAAAAAAAAGAAAAAGAAATCCAGGGGAGGTTATTTTTGCTATTGATTTGGTGTCTTGCAGAACAAAGAAGCACTTTTTCATTCTTTTTCTTCCCTCTAAAAAACTTTATTCTCAGAGGAAAGCAAACTTGTTGGGAATGAGAGTCTGCCAAGGGCTTGGTCCAGCCGATGAGTACTGAGTAAATGCTGCTTGCCCTGGGAACTGAAGGCCAGGTCCCCCATGACTTCCAAGTCCTATGTGTAACTGTAGTGAACTGATCTGGGCGCTCCTAGCTTTTGCCTACTCTGCCTCCTCTTTATCCTGAAGAAGTGACCTGGCTCCAGCTTTCCATGTGGCCCTCCTCCCCGGGCCCTCCATGGGCAAAAATCTTGGCTTGGTGGTCTGGCAACCAAAGAAACTAGCTCTGCACACCCAGTGGGGGACGGGGAGGGGGGCGGAATGGCAGCTTTTCCCAGCGATCCAATGTGCTCATAAACTGCAGACAGGCCTGTGCCTGCCTTTCAGACTGCCTCAGTGGCCAGGAAGGCAGTGAAATCTTCGGGGGACATCAGTGACTCTTTACCTAAGGCCACAGAGTAGCAGTGTTTGCAGCCTTGAGAGTCACAGGTGGCACGTCTGTCTACTGGATGCCCACAATGGAAGGACCAGTTTCCCTGAGTAGCCAACGCCTGGGTGACTAGCAAGTTAACTTTAGCAAGGCAGGAAGCATCCAGAAAGCCCTGTAACCTTACCCTGAGAGGTAAGAAAGCCAATTGCTTTCCCCACCCACCCCACCTCACCCCCAAACTTGCCACAAACCTCCCTTGCAAATGTGTGCCTGTGTTGTGTGAGCTCTTGGTGTAGGTGAAAAAGTAAGTACACGGTTGAGATAGTTCAGACATAAGTGCATACGTGTCTGAAGAAGTCAGATTCCTTCAGGGTTTATTTTAGTTGTCGTCTTGGTCGTGAGAAGTGTGTGGCCTACAGTCAAACATCTAGATGCACAACTAAGTTCTTATAAAGGCCATAAGAAAATCTGGAGCACACAAGAAAGTCCATAACCATCAGGTAGCCAAACCAACGCTAAGAACAAATATGCCGTTCCCATCTGACACTAAGAGAAACAATGAAGACGAAGACTCAGTGCTGACTCTTTCTAGTGATGACTACTTGAAAAAGGTAGTAGGGGCAGAGTTTTAGGAGGAAAAAAAAAGTAGATTGTCATTCTTTTATTACAGTGTTATTTGACTTTTATGAGATGGTTGGTTGATTTTGCAAGTCTAGTATTGGAGCCATGGGAAGTAATGATCTTCAGGTTTATAACCACATGAGGGAGTTATGAAAGTGAGACTGTTTATGTATTATTTTTAATATGCACTCCACAACACTTGCTAGTAAGTCTCTTTGGGCAAATTTAACATTGAAATAGTCTCTGTATTTAAGATCTTGAAGCCTCCCTTGTATGCTGAGTTAACTTACTCTATAAGCACAATGTTAGGGACAGAAAAAACCAAACAAACAAATAAATGCCATTAAAACAGAGGGGTGCTATTGTCTTAATTTTTTCTATTGGACTTGGTAGAGTTTAGGAAAAACCTGTCATGGCTTTTATTTTTAAAGACATAGACACACATTCTTTTTGGGGGGGGTTGTTGTTGTTGTTGTTTTAAATACATTTATTTTACTACACATGTATAAAACAAACTACATACAGCAAGGAGAACCATGTGACAATCATGAGTTCTATAAATGTTATATTCACAGTTGTTTGGCTATTTGTATTTGTCCAGCTTGAAGTAAACGTCTTTCCTGTTTTGTTGGGTCTAAATTTCTGAATGAAATTCAATGTCTATCCTATCTCCACTCTAATAACTTAACTTCTTTATCTTGACCTAAAAAGATCTTATCCCCCAACCAACTAAACTTGATTATAAAACTATACTATCTGGCCTTCAATGCTCCTCAGGGACTCTAGAAGAAATAAAACTTAAATTCTTGAGTGAACCAGCAGTGCAGGTTAGCAACTTCCAAAATGTACAAATTGATTTAGACTGTTTACTGACTAACAGTCACCCAACACTCTATAACGTTGGAGCTTCATCTTCAGCTTTCTGGCCCAATATCTCTTCCAGGCTTATTTGCAAGGCAGTAACTGTTAAGGATTTGCTTACCCTGTCTTGGTAGAGTGTGGCCATCAACTCTGCCTGCATCTAAGCTGTCCATTTTTAGGCAGAATTCTGTTTGTAGCAGAAATTAGGACATTTTGCCCAGTGGCTGGTTTGCCACAATTGAAGCCATCTCCATAAGGAGACTCTTTGATGCTCTTCTCTGTCTTTTTTTTTTTTTTTTTTTTTTTTTTTTTTTTTTTTCATTTTGGAAGCTGCTAACCTGCACTTCCAGTTCACTCAAGTAATTAAGTTTCATTCTTCTCAAATCTCTGATGGGCTTGAAGACCAGATAGTTTTGTCTTACAATTAACCTTAGCTCTTTAGGGGTTAAGATGTTTTTAGGTCTAGATAGTTGTTTTAAGTTAACAGAGATGAGATATAATAGATACTAATTCTCATTCAGAATTTTAGAATCACCAAGATAAAAAAGATGTTTTCTACAAAGCTGCCAAGTATAATCAGCCAAAACACCATGAGTGTAACATTCATATGATCCCTCACTGTTTCATGGTTCTTCTTGCTGTATGTATTTTTTATTTACATGTAACAATATAAATGCATATGCCCAACAAAATAAAACAAAATCTTTAGAAGTGAAAAAATGTACATACGGTTAAGAAGACAGGTACAACAGACACCAAACACTGGCCTAGCAGACTACAGCTTTTATGTACCAACACATATAATCCACAGCCAGAAGGAAGTTCACACCTATGAGATTTTAAAATCCAGTTGTTTTTGTTTTGTTTTTGAGACTGGATCTCATATCATGTAGCCCCAGCTGGCCTTGAACACTGTATAGTAGGGAATGACCTTGGGCTCCTGACTCAGCTCCACCCACCTCCTAAGGGGTGGGATTATAGGCATGGATCACCCTGCCCAGGACTACTGTGTGTAATTCTAAAATTCTAAAACCTCCAGTACGGGTGCCATCCTACATTTTCGATGAGACCGGTGTTTTATTTTCACACAATATATGTCAAAAAGCTATTCACATTACTCTGGAGTCTGTGTGCAATAGATGTCAAGTAAGAAATAGCATTCTTGTGTGTAGAGCTATGGGGGAAAAATACCAAGTCAATCTGGAATTCAAGCTAGATTTCAAAGCAATTTAAATGAAAGGTTAAGTATTTCTTTATCTACAGTGTATATATTTTACCCACTGCAGAAGTTGTAGCTAGTTCTTTCACAAATTGAGCTCCCCTCACAGATCAATGGTTAAAACCTACTTCCTGGGTATTATGCCAAGCAAGAACTTATAAATTTGTTCTCTCCTCACCCCAAAAGTACTCCTGAGAACTAGGTAAAAGAACATCTCATGAGCCAAGGACAATATGTGCAGTAAACTTTGAACCCCTACCCAGATCTAGCCAATGGACAGGACATTCTCCACAGTTGAATGGAGAGCAGGGACTGACTTTTACACAAACTCCGGTGCACCATATTTGACCACATCCCCTGGATAGGGAGGCCCGGTGGCACTCAGAGGAAGGATAACAGGCTATCAAGAAGAAACTTGATACCCTATGATCATATAGAGGGGGAGGAGGTTCCCCTCAGTCACAGTCATAGGGGAGGGGAACAAGGTGAAAGCAGGAGGGAGGGAGGAACAGGAGGATACAAGGGATGGGATAACAACTGAGATGTAATATGAATAAATTAATAAATTTTTTTAAAAAGAATATCTCCTTCCTCTAGAAAGCAAACAAAACTAAACCCTATACTAAAAGAGAGATATATGGCACTTCAACTGAGGAGTATAGAGACAGGAGAACAGCACATTCTGAGGGCTGGAGGCGCAGCTCCGTGACAGGGTGCTTGTCTAGCGTGAGCAAAGCCCTGTGTTGCATACCTGGTACCACAAAAAGACTAAGAAGAAAGAAAGATCTAAAAAACGAAACATACCAAAGCCACCCTTGTTCCACAGGAAAGGAGGCAGAAGCAAGAGAAAAACTCTGGGTAAATCCAGGCCACCTCTGGTACAAAACCCCTACCAGGATTTGGGGACTTGGCGTTAGCTCACAGGGACAGTGTGCCAGACTTAATGTATTTGATAAAGTTCCTGGCTTTTTGTCTCCAGTCTCGGTTCGCTGTATTAATCCAAGAGTTTCAGGAATATGAGAAGCAATGGCAGTAATTCAACATTTTTCGTTAGCTGCTCGTGGCTGTGTCTTCATTTGTCACTGCTACCCAACTGTAATGAAGAAGTGGCTGTGTCCCCTGGTACAGATTTGGAGCGATTCCTTCTCAGTGCTTCTTTCAATCCCAGTTCTCCTGACCTGGGGACCGGTCTAGGCTCCTTCTAACCGGGTAGATGCAGACCATAATACTTCCCATATCCAGACTACCTAAGCTCTGCTCCAGGATCCTGTGTCTGAATCATGACAGCTCTAGCCATGACAGCCCTTATCTAACCCAAGGCTCAGCCACTGGCCTCAATGGGCCAATTGAGGAAGCAAGTAACGGTGAGGGGCAGAAAAAAGATTTATTCAATGTGGCCATGTTGAGAAGAAGAGAAAAGAGGTCTAGTGATGCTTCCCTTTCGCCGTCAAGTCCAACTTGGAGCGGGGAGTGTCCTGACATGAACCATAGGTTTAAATAGAGGACAGTCCTGGTCAAGGTGTGGTCCCAAACATCATTACTGTCTCCATGTCATCCTTCAAGACCATCTAGTAAGAATCTTGGGAACTCTCTTCCTGGGAGACAAGTTTCTCCTATAGCCGCACTGATCACCTGGTTTTCCTTGTCCCACCAGGAAGATTTCTGGGGAAACTCCAAGTTCTTAGAAATCTAGTAGACAAAATGATGATGCAAAGCATCTTTTTAAAACTATCTTCACCCCTACCACAGTAGTGATATAGAATCACATCATGAGTGAAAGGATGACGGGGTGGGGGGAGGAAGGCTTTCAGTAGCTTATCAGTTACAAAAGTCTTAAGGCCAGAGTCATTCAGTGCATTGTAATGGAGCAAAAGTCCCGTCGTAAGAGAGCTACAGGGTTCACCAGAAGTAGGTATTCCAGAATTCTTGTCCTTAACCTGCCTTGTGTACACTTCCCCACCTGCTTCATAAATCCAAACTAGTATAAAAGAGGACAGCCCTCGGTCATTGCTCAGGCTCACAGCATGATAAGACATAGGGTTCCCCAAAGGCTAGCACATGGGTGGCCAGGATTAGCAGGAAAAGGACTGTTTGTCTGTTCAAAGTCTAAGGCCCAGGTCTCCACTCTCATTATTATCCAAGACCTTCCCAGTCTTGGTAGTGGTTTGAAAGAAAATGGCCCCCTTAGGCTCATAGGGAGTGGCATGATTGGGAGGTGTGGCCTTACTGGAGTAGGTGTGGCTTTGTTGGAGGAAGTGGGTTACTAGGGTCAGGCTTTGAAGTCTCATAAACTCAAGCTAGGCCTGGTGGTTCAGCCCCCTTCTACTGCCTACGGGTCAATATATAGAACTCTCAGCTCCTTCTCCAGCACCATGTCTGCCTGCACGCTTCCCTGCTTCTCTCCATGACTGAACCTCTGGACCTGTAAGCCAGCCCCAATTAAATGTTTTCCTTTATAAGAGTTGCCATGGTCACAATAGATGATAGACTGATAGATGAGAGAGAGAGAGATGATTGAGTGAGAGATATATACATACATACATACATACATACATACATACATACATACATACATACATACACACATTAAGATAGACAGATAAAGAGCAAGTATAGTCTAGCTTAGTGAGCCACTGAGTTTAGTGGCATTACTTATAGCAGCATTGCTAATTCTAAGATGGCTGCATCACTAAAAATGCATGAAGGTGATTTTATGCCTTCTAATCGTTAGAGCCTAATGGAATACCAAAGTCTCTTCATTTGATATCTTCCTCTACAGAACAACAATTATTAAATGCGGCTTGGTTTAAAAAAAAAAAAAAAAAAAAGAGTTGCCATGGTCATGGTGTCTCTTCACAGCAATAGAACCCCTATCTAAGATTAACTAACTAAATCCTAACTTTTACTATGAAAGTTTTAAACACCAAATAGGCCGAGGGGAGCCAGAGACTGAAGCTATAGAGACAGCTGGCCTTCTTGCCTATGAGAAGTGGGGGGTGAGTGGGCAGGCTTCTCTTCCTTCACCCCTTTTCCTGGCTGGCCTGGAACTCAACTCATATATCTGCCTGCCTTTGCCTCCCCAGTACTGGGACTAATGTATGTGACTGGCATAAAGAATTTACTTTTAAACAATCCTTTGATATACATATGATTTTTTTTCAAAAAGATAAGAGCGAACTTGCATTTTTAGGAGACGGGATGTTTGTCCATCTAACACAACTTGATGGGAAGATCTACTAATTTGATACTTCCATACTAAAGAGTGATAGCAGGCAAATATTAAAAGTCCTGATTTTGTAATTAAGCCATTGTTTCTACGAGGACAGGAAATTTCACAGGTACGGAGGAAACCCCTGCAATCCCTCACAACAAAATACCCTTGACTCTGGGCTGAGGTGTTTGAGGCCATGCTCACTAGAATTGCATGGTATAGCAGTATGCACAATGAGAAGTTCACATCTACTGAGTGTACAAACAAGTGAAACCATGCCATGCATCACAGGTGAGTGCTGCCCCAGGCACCTTGGATTCACTGCATGCTTGAATTTCGAATTAATTTGTGGACACCGCATATTCAGAAACCTTTCTCACTGATGCCAAATTCCCCCACACTGTCATATTTGGTGACAGCTCTGTATGATGTTGTGACTCCTAGTTTAAGATGTGCTAGTCAAAAAAAAAAAAAAAAAAAAAAAAAAAAGATGTGCTGGTCCAGGAGACTCAAAAGTAAAGAGTGAAACGACTCATTGATATTGATCCCATGATTAGCCTAACCCCTAGGAAGTGACCTAGGCTGGGCAGGGCCAGAAACATCATAGGACAGAGGGACAGGATGATGTCACTAGCGGATGGAGACTGGTCTGCAACCATGTGGAAGTCTCCATGCTATCCCAGCCTCGGGGAGATGATCAGCTCCCACCCCCTAGTCTTCCTGGTCTTCTTCAGGATTAAGCACCATGGCTGTTCTGACCATTTTATACTTCATTCACAATAAGGCCCTGGCCTCTCCTAGTAGCTCAGCCTTGAGCAGGGCAGGCCGCTTGTGTTCACATCACATCCCTGTGGCCATGCACTCAGCCCAGTCAAAAGGAAGCAAATGATACATTTAATTATTTCCCCAGCCTTTGTTCGTTGCTTTACTACACGGTTCTGGGATCAAATATTGTGGTAATTCTAAATAAAAATCTGCCTTCTGAAAGACAATAAGGAGACTATCCAGTTTCAAAAGAGTGGCCCTCACAACCGAGAACTTCCCTTGATAGACTGCCAATGGCACTGGGTTTGCATTAGCACTATCTGCCAAGTGAGAAACTGTGGAACTCAGTCACAAAAGACAGTTTTATACATTTAGTGAGAGATTTGTAAGCAACTCCTTGTGAATATTTACTCTAAACAAATGGGCATTTTCTAAATAAAAATACTGGGGATTTATGAGCCAGACACTCTCCTAAGGGTAGATAAAGGGGAGATAGAGAATGGCTCAAAATGGTCTTATTTCCCCAAGAAAAGTCCAGAATGAAAGCAATCAGGATTGAAGTGCCTTATGGGAAATAGACCTGTGGCTCAGTAGAAGGGTGCTTGCTCAGTTAGCATGCCTAAGGCCTGGAGGTCAATCTCAACAGTAAAATGAAAGGGAAGAAGGGAGGAGGACAGAGAAGAAGGGAAAACAAGAGAAGTTTTTAAAAAGGAGGGGAAAGGGAGAACTCAAAAGCAAGGGAAAGAGAGGAAAGGGGAGGAAGAAATAGAACGGAGGATTGAGGAAGGGAGAAGGAGGGAGGGCCTGGGGGGGAGGAGAAGCAGTGATAGCAGCATCATTATCAAGCTTGGGGCTGGTGAATGCTGCCTGCTTCTGCATAGCCTGTGCATCTTAAGTCAGAATAAAGGAGAGGGGACCACCTTATCTTCTAGGGGTGTTCTAGTGGATTGCAACCGGACAACTCCTCAGTTACTGCAACCTGGCCTGGTGTCAGTCAGGCCTTCACTAAACACCTTTCCAAATATCACCTGGCCCTCAAGAGTGACAGGAGTCACTTCATGTTGTCCCTTTGTGTAGATGAGAAAGCCACCAGTGAAGAAATGGGGCCTCCCTGGCTAGAGTTCCATCTCTCAGCATTTTAATCTTGCATCGAACGTGCTAACTATACTTATTTGTCTCTGAGAGCCCAGATGATGCTGAACAAATAGGTGCAAAATGAATGAGCCGTTTGACTCCCCTTCTGGAACCATAAGCCAAAATAAACTCTTTCTTCCATAAGTCACGTTTGGTCACGGTGCTGTAGCAACAATAAGTAATGAACACAGAAGTTGGGGTGGGGGTGGGGAGTTCCTGTAAAGAACTTAAGCCTGTCGCTTTTGGAGGAATATGAAAGGCTTTGAAACTTTGGACTAGAAAAGCAGTTACATGCTGAAAATAAGGTTTACTGGGCCACTCTACTGGATGGAAGACTGTAGTGCTGAGGTGGTGTGTGTGGCCTATAGAGGCATAGGGAAACAAAAATTTAACTATAAGTGGACTACAGACAGTCTCGGGATCGTCTGACAAAGAACCTGGTGGTGAGCTGTCCAGGGTGCGTACAAGGGGTCAAACTCCAATCCTCCACAAGAGTAGCAAATGCTCTCAACCCCTGGCTCAGCATCTCCTCAGCCCCTGTGAGACGGGTTCTCAATTGTGAGGAAATTCTGTTTAATCTACGTAGGGAATCTTCTGTCAAATCATCTCAGAGAGAGAGAGAGAGAGAGAGAGAGAGAGAGAGAGAGAGAGAGAGAGAGAGAGAGAGAGAGAGAGAGGCTTTTCTTCCTCGTTCTCACTGTGTCTGGATTTTCTCCCTAAGATATGGTTGGCTGTGGCAGAGAGGGTGCCGCATGGGTCTCTCCATGGTTTAGGCTGGCCAGAGGATGTGGCATATGCACAGCTCACCACTTCTGAATGCTGGCCATGTGCCATGGGGAAGTGCCAGGACACTGCACCAGCGGCAGGTGCCTGGCAGTTTGACACACTGATAAGAGGAAGGTAAACAGCAGTTATTTCAAAAGGAAGCTTGCTGTGACCAGATTCTAGGCGGGGCTTACTACAAAAATGATGCTTGAAGTGCCAAAAGAGTGCTTTGCATAAATCTCCACTTTCTTCAGTTTTCCAAATCATCTTCTGAGGTTGGTTCACCTTGTATACTAATAGAAAACAACCATGACGCAGGGTGAGATATATGGGCATGGCAGGGGAGGGGACTGAACTACTGCAGGATTCTAGTCCTATGGCTGGGGGCACACAGATATCTTGGGAACATATAGACAGCCTCCTTGGTGCCACACTTCAGGGATTCTTGTTCTAGAGAAACTTCCACTGCTCTACAACCTTGTATCCACAGAGGTGCTTGGCTTAAATTCAAATATCCCTTGAGTCATACAAAAAGTACAATCCCAGCCTGAGGGCTATTTGCAAATGACCGGGTAACTTCAGAATTGTTTACCTAAAAGCTTTCATTAATGCCAACTCCACTCACTAGTTATGACACCATCCTAACTTAACAAATATATACTGTAAATGCGAAGCAAATGAGTACAGTTTCCTATTTGGTGGCACACTGGATGGCTGGTGGCGTCATTTTAGACCACCCCAGATCCACAAGCACACATGACAGCACTGGTTGTAACAAACACATCCCGTGGGACCTGCTGGGGGCTGTGTGAGCACTGTTACCTCTGACACTACACAATAACAGGTCACACTCAGACCTTTTCACAGCACCCACTGTGTCGTTTGAAGTTCTTTCGTAGCTCACGCTAGCTCAGAAAATAAATAAATAAATAAATATCAAAAAGAGAGTGAAAAGAAAAAAAATACTTAAACAAGAAAACTTCTGGGGTGTCTCTGATATTTTTGTGCCCTGAAAACCCTCCAGGCATGACTAAAATTGGGTACCCAGAAAATAGGCAATCTTAGTCCATTGCTCTCATTTGCCTGACTATTTTGGCTCTGTTCTCAGGAAATTGCTTCTCTATGTGGTGTCCGGATGGCTGCCAGTAGCTTCCTACCCAAGTCACATCATACACATTGGGAGAATGACGATGCCTCTCTCTAGTGGTACAAGAAAATACGGAGTGGGGGCATGTGCCTTTTCCTTTCTGGCCTTAGCCCCGTGCCCCAGATGTTGATTCCCAAGAAGAAGCAGATTGCCATCTATGAACTCCCTTTTTAAGTAGGGAGTGATGGTAGGGGAAAATAGATGTCCACATTCCCAAACACGCAAAGCTGGCAGATAAGGATGTACTCAACCTTCATGTTGTGAAGACCATGCAGACTCTCCAGTCTCAAGGCTACAAGAAGGAGCAGCTCACCTGGAGACATTTCCACTGGTACCTTACCAAGAAGGCCATCCAATATCTCTGCCATTATGTCATCAGCCTCCCAAAATTGTGCCTGCCACCCTGTGCATCAGCCATCCTAAGAGTGGAGGGTGGGCTCAAAGGACCAGAGGGTAGGAAACCTAGAACATTCATGAAGGAAGGTTGAGGGAGACACTGAGAAGGAGCTCTGTGCCCCATGATGCTGAGAAGAAGGCCAAGACTGGAGTTCACTCAACAATGGTGTTCCTGTTCAGAGGCGGCTTTGGTGGAGGATGTGGTCAGCCACATCAGTGAAGGTGGAGGTGATTGTTTTGTTTTGAATAGATTTATAATTTTTAAAACATTAAAATGGAGATAGGGCTGGGGATATGGTTCAGTGGGTCCTTAAAGCATTGGCCACACAATTGTGAGGACCTGAGTTTAGATCCTAACAAAGCCACATGCAAGTATGCTCATCTGTGTCCCCCATGTTACGACAGTGAGATGGGAGGCAAAGACAAGGGAATAATCAGAAGCTGACAAGCCATCTAGCCTGGTAAACACAACGGTAAATAAGATACCCTGCTTCAAACCAGGCGGAAGGCAAGGCCTAACACCTGAGGTTGCTCCTCCAACCTCCATATACCTGCCATGGTATCTGTGTGCCTGCACTCTCACACACAGATATCTCTCTCTCTCTCTCTCTCTCCTTCTCTCCTTCTCTCTCTCTCTCTCTCTCTCTCTCTCTCTCTCTCTCTCTCTCTCTCTCTCTCTCTCTCTCTCCACACACACACACACACACACACACACACACACACAAAGGGAAATGAAAAAAAATGGATTTCATTGGCTTAGTTCTCATTGGTAAACCATAGCCAGACACGGTGGCTATAATAATAGCTGACTCATAGCCACCTAATATCTACTTAGGGACCAGACTACGCAATGGCATCAGCCTCACTTTGATCTGATATACTAATTTATGATGGCCATCAAACCAAGGTACCACAAACCAGGTAATTTAACACCAAATACCTATTTCCTCGTGATGCTGGAAGCTACATGCTTGAGCTCTAAATGTCACTCGAGTTGGCTTATCAGGAGCCCTTCCTCTTGGCTTGGCCATGATCGTCTTTGCCCTGGGACTTCACATGGTCTGTGCATTGGTCTCCTAACCTCTAAAGAGGACCAAGTTATGTCAGACTCTACTATGCCGGCCTTGCTTTAACTTGCCTCTCATTGGGTCTGCCTCTGTATACTGTCACTTTCTGGGGTCCTAAGGATTCTAGCATGTGAATGTTGGAGGAGCACAACTCAGCTCCTGAAGTTTGATTTTCCCAGAAATTTAAGATGTTATCAGTAAAAGACTGGACATTAATGCAAGATAAACAAAGGCAACAAGGCCTGCCACAGCTCTTCACTCTCCTCACAGACTCTGTGGTGAGGAGGGTCTAGGGGGCCTCAGGAATGCCCATGCATGGACGGTTGATACCTTCAGTCAACAGGGCCAGGAAGCAAGTTTAATGTTCTCAAATCATGTGGCTTCATTTGAGAATTTAAATAAACCTTACTGGAGAGAGAAAAAAAAACAGATTGTCTGGTTAAAATAATAATAATAAGAAGAAGAAGTTTGTGTTTTGTTTTGTTTGGAAATGCTTAACTCAAATTAGACAAGTTTCTAGGCCACAGGACTTCCTAAAGCCTTTTAATATGTGAATAATTTTTTGTGAAGCTCCAAGAATGAGCGTGTAATCTAAAGAATGTACTATTGCTCCAGACACACAGTAGAGAAAGCTTCTTTATGAAATACTATTCACATATGGGACATAAAATTAAGTTTTGATTGGGTGATGGAGACAGGATGAAGGCATGCATAGAAACCAGAGCTGTACGAGGCTGGCTTTGCCAATTCTGCAGAGCTCTTGGCCCAATCTGGTGCTGAATAGCCACATGTTTATGTTTCCCAAAGGTCCCTCTGTTGAAACCTTAATGCCCAGTGTGATGGTATTTGAAAGTGGGGCCTCGGGATGGTAATGAGGTCATGAGAAAGCCCCTGGGAGTTGGATGTGTGTCCTTATAACAGGAATCCCAGAGAGATGGCTGCCTTGCCCTCTGTCCATCCAAGGACATAGTAAGAAAGACTGTGTATGAAGCTGGGTGGTGGTGGCACACGCCTTCAATCCCTGCACTCGGGAGGCAGAGGCAGGTGGGTACTCTGTGAGTTCGAGGCCAGCCTGGTCTACAAAGCAAGTCCAGGAAAGCCAAGGCTACACAGAGAAACCCTGACTCAAAAAAAAAAAAAAAAAAAAAAAGAAAGAAAGAAAGAGAAAAAGAAAGAAAAGAAGGCTGTGTATGAACCAGGACAGAACCCCCTCACAACACACTGAATCTGGGACCACCTTCATTTAACAACTTTCTAGTCTTCAGAGATATGAGGAAATACCTTTCCGTCTTGTGTAAGCCACCCAGCTTGTGTATTCTGATATGCCATCCTGAACGCTGGCATTTGACATACTCAACTTCAGCTCACAGACAGCAGTAAGCTTACAAACGAAAGAAGTGAGCCACAAGAGCTGAGTGCAGACAAGAGTGAAGAAAAGTGATCAGGAGAGAAGAGAGAAAGAGAAGCATAGCTCAAAACACCAAGTAAATGCGTTTCAGTACACTATGGGGAAAATTGCCGTGGAGCAGTCTTTGGAGATACCTCCGATTATCCGGGGGTTGGGAAGCCTACTGGACTAATTACTAGTTTTGTTGCTGGGAGAAAATACCTGACAAGAGCAATTGAAGTGAGAAAGGGTTTGTTTCCGTTCACAGTTCGAGGGGGAGTTCACCATGCCAGGGACTGTGCGGCAGCATACACAGTCAGGAAGCAGAGAGCGCCACATATCCATGCTCACTTTGCTTTCACCTGGCCACCTACATTTAGGGTCAGTCTTCCTGCCTCAATTAGCCCAACCTACATAATTTCTCCCAGATGTTACCTCGGAGATTGGTCTCCGAGATCTCCTAGATCCTGTTGAGCTGACGGTCACTATAAACCATCACCCCTACCCTGGAACTCTCCGAACATCATCTGGATGTCTATGATACAGCAGGAAGACCCTTTCAGCTGCATAAGAAAGGTACTAGAACCTAGAAGCAGTCCAGAGAGAAACAACATGCCTGCGAGATGCAACACACATCCAATGAACCCGGCTGATGTGCAGATACAGTTCACATCCAGAAGACCAGCTTCCACACAGAGTCAGAATCGAGCTTAGCCTATTGGAGTCTACTTGTAAGCACAGAACAGGCCCTCTTCCACATAGAATCTTGCTGCCGTTTCACCCGGGAAGTAAACTGCAGCATGCAGTGACAAGGAGACTTACAGCATCTTTCTGACACTCTGGAGCTACTACTAAAGTTATACCTCCCAGCAGATCCTCTAAACCACACCAGGACTCAGACTCTGGCAATTGGTAAGTCACCACCTCTGACCCCCAGCGATTTAGGAAGTTTGCAAAGGCAGCTGACATAGTTCATGCTTCAGCGGTGCTGTGAGTTGGACTGTTTCTTTAAGAATCCAATCCAACCAACATCGAGTCACAGGAAGGGGGTTGAAAGCCCCTTGTGATCAGGCCCTTGTCATTCATTCCTATCCAGAAGTTCCCCCAACGGTATAAGGAGTCAGCTAAACTCCAGAGAGAATAAGGACGGATAAACGGATCTTCCATTCCCAGCATCATAAATGCTAAACACATGTTTTGCAGTTCAATGGTTTTAGAATATTTTCCAACATGACCTTTATAAATATTTGTGTGTCCCTCCCACTCCAGGCAGCCAATGTCTTGACCATTGGATGGAATCCCTGGGGAGATAGGATGAGGAAGTGCTCTCAAGGGTATGAACTGAGTGTGCCCCAGAGTAAGCCAGTCCCCATGAGGATGTGAATTACCTCCTCTGGGTCATAACACTTCCAATTAGATGATAATGAGTAACAGAAGAAATTGTTCAGCATGAGGGCCAACAAGATGGCTCTGTGGGTGAAGGTGACTGCTTAAAAACCAGTCCTGGCAATCTAAGTTGAATCCTCAAAACTTAGAGAAAAGCAGAGAAAGAGAACCAAACCCACAAACTTGTCCTGTCATCTGACATGCACACGTACACACATATGCAGACACACACACACACACTAAATACATAAAGGTTTTATATAAATAAGTAATTTAATCAGGCTAATTATACAACATAGTCCAAAGAAGAAAGACAGCTTTGCAATGTCAGAGAATCAGAGGGCACCCCAGATCAGGAGAGAGCTTTGAGGTCTGCCTACCTCAAACCTCCCTTCTTACAGATGGACAAGATGGAATGGTGATAAGGGATGAAAGAGAAAAGAGAAATTTGGACTCATACTATCTCTCTCTCTCTCTCTCTCTCTCTCTCTCTCTCTCTCTCTCTCTCTCATTTTCCTTCCTTCCTCCCTCCCTCCCTCCCTTCCTTCCTCCCTCCCTCCCTCTCTCTCTCTCTTTCATCAGTTGAGTATGCCCTGGGCATTTAAGATGCCCCAGGATGACTTGTTTTATTTTTCTGCTCTTTTTCCCTGACCCAATACTTCCTTCTCTGCCTCCTCTAGGTACTAACATGGTGTTCCAAGGTGTTCTTCTGGTCTATGCCCCATCCCAACACTCCCTAGCAAATCTAACCCAGCCCCTCCGCAGCTCAGAGCTCACATCCTGTTGCGCCCCTGGTTGAACATCCCCTCCCCAGTGTTCTTCCTTCCTTCTGGATGAGGAGACCTGATTCCCCCTTGCTGCGCGAGCCATTTTCTGTCTGTCTTACCACAGGGTGAATTACTGTATCACACAGAATTCTAAGCATCGGCTTGCTTGTCTTCTTACACTAAACCCTGACCCCTACACAATGCCCAGTCAGTCTACGGATGTCTTCAGTCATTTGCTATCAGCTTCGCCTCAGATTCCAGTTTCATTGTGATCCAAGTCCATGGGTTTACATTCTCTGCCTTGCATCCTTCAACTCCGTGCCACACATGTCACAGACATCACCTACGTCCCAACTGAAACCTTTGTTTGTCATTGTGTCCCTTGGTCATCCATGTACCATCCCTCACTCTACTCCTAGACCTCACTTGTCCATTGACGTTGCTGCTCTCTAATACTGTTGCTCCCTGCCACACACAAAATCCCCAGGTTTCCATAGATTCTGTACTAGGATACTAAAGAGGAAAAGAACCAATACACTGAATATATATATATATATATATATATTTAAAGAGGATTTATTAGACTGGCTTACACTATAGGAACTGGGTAACCAAATGTCAACTATCTGCTTTTAGCACATGGGCCTTTGAAGAACATATATCCAAACTATGGTACCTCAAATAATGCTTAGGAAACATTTATTTCACTCCAGTCAGATGCATTAGTTACTTCTCTTACAGATGCATAAAATAAATGACAAAAACAACTTTAGGGGACAGGGGTTTCTTTTGGCTCACAGGTCCCAGAACTACAGGCCAGCATAGCAAGGGAGGCATGACGACAGGTGATGCCAAGGTTGGAAAAGTCAGGCCACATCGTACCCACAGCAGGAAGCACAGAGTGAAGGATGCCTGTGCTCAGCTCGCCTTCTCCTTTTCTTTCAGTCCGGGACCCCAACCAACAGAGTGACACGTTCACATGTAGGGTGGCTCTTCCTACCTTTACTAACTGTAGAGAAATCCCATGCCCTTCTCTCTCTTTCCACGTTCATTGGAGACCACACAGCACTCCCTGAATGTGGCTGTCCTTGGCAGATGTCTCATGGGTCTGGCATCTCAGACATCTTAGGTCTCTACCACAAACCAGGCTTTACCTTTGCAGCTTCACTCAACAGCTCTTGAGGCCTCCAACCCTCCTTGTGGCCTTTATGCAGGGACTCTCCTTCCACACATTTCCTGGCCTCGGCAGCATCTGTCTGAAATCATGGAGGAAGAATCCTCTACAGCCTCACCGTTGCATCGTTTGTGCTTCCAAAGCCAATAGCAGTGTGTGGACAGTACTGCCAGGTCTGGCTGCCCACTTGGGATGGACCTTTGGACCACATTGGCTGCAGCATTATAGAAGCAAGGCATCCCTTAAGACCTCCTGATTTTATAAGTTGAAAGTTCTTCTGGGTTGCGGCCAGGGATGGGGGGAGGGGAAGGAACTTTTCCTAAAACCCCTCCTAACAATTCCAGTGCAGAAAGGAGGCCTCTCATTAGTGGTGCAAACCTCCTCCACAGGTTTCTTTCAACACACGCCTTGGCTGTGATAGTAAGCTTCTTCACATTAACACTCTTTCCCTCGAACTATACATTTTGTATTTCTTTCTGCCCCACTTGCTCTTTTTCACTGTAGATCTCCCTAAGAATTATCGGTAACATTTATACCATGGGCTCACTGCTACACTGTCCTGAAAGTCCCTCTGCCAAAAAAAGTGACCCATTACTTTTTAATATAGCCTTGGGCAATGTGGTAGTTTGAATGAAATGGCCCCATAGACTCATAGGGTGATGCTACTAAAAGGTGTGGATTTGATGGAGTGGGTGTGTCATTGAGAGTGGGCTTTGAGGTCTCAGATGCTCCTATTGCCATGTAGCAGTCTCTTCCTGCTGCCTGAAGATCCAGATGTAAAACCCTCAGCTCCTTCTCCAGCACCAAGTTGGTGTGCTTCCTGCCACAATAACAATGGGCTAAAACCCCTGAAACTGTAAGCCAGAATCAATTAAGTGTTCTTCTGTATAAGAGTCACCATGGGTATGTGTCTCTTCAGAGCAACAGAGACCCTACCTAAGGTAGAAGTATTCTTAGGACAAAGGCAGATAGAGCCAGATTTCTTGCCAAACTAGCAAGAATGGCCTCTAGCCTAATTGCTGGCAAAGTCCTTGCTTTCCTCTGAAACCTCTTGATCTGGGCCTTGCATTCTACCTTACTCCCAAAACTGCTGCTTAACGCACTCCTGCTACAATGGCTTGTTAAGCTCTGCTGTCAGTATTCAAATGCTTTCCTAGCCCAAAGTCCCCAAACCTTCCACATTCCTCCCCAAAACAGTGTCTCAGTTCTTTTCTTTTTCTTTTTTTTTAATATTTTATTGATTTATTCATATTACATCTCAACTGTTAGCCCATCCCTTGCATCCTCCTATTCCTCCCTCCCTCTTGCTTTCCCCTACTCCCCTCCCGTATGTCTATGACTGAGAGGGACCTCCTCCCCCTGTATATGCTTATAGGGGGCATATGTAGCCTGTTATCCTTCCTCTGAGTGCCACCAGGCCTCCCCATCAAGGGGACGTGGTCAAAAATGGGGCACCAGAGTTCGTGTGAAAGTCAGACCCCACTCTCCACTCAACGGTGGAGAATGTCCTGTCCATCATCTAGATCTGGGTAGGGGGTCGAAGTTTACTGCCTTTATTGTCCTTGGCTGGTGCCATAGTTTGAGCAGGACCCCTGGACCCAGATCCGCCCATCAAAATGTTCTTCTTGTAGGTTTCTAGGACCCTCTGGGTCCTTCTATTTCCCCATTCTCCCATGCTTCTCTCACCTAAAGTCCCAATAGTATGTCTTTCCCTCTGACCCACTTTCCTGGTAAGCTAAGACTTTCATAGGACATATCCCTTGGGCTAGTGTCTCGATGTGAGTACATATCATTTGACTCTTTTTGCTTCTGGGTGAACTCACTCATTATGATCCTTTCTAGTTCAATCCATTTGTCCACAAATTTTGGGAATTCCTTGTTTTTAATAGCTGAATAGTATTCCATAGTGTAAATATACCACAGTTTCTTTATCCATTCTTCTACTGAGGGACACTTAGGCTGTTTCCATGTTCTGGCTATTATGTATAAAGCAGCTATGGACATGGTTGAGCATATGTCCCTGTTGTGTGATGGAGCAACTTCTGGGTATATTCCAAGGAGTGGAATAACTGGGTCTTGAGGAAACCCTATTCCCATTTTTCTGAGAAAGCGCCAGATAGATTTCCAAGGTGGTTGTACTAGTTTGCATTCCCACCAGCAATGAAGGAGTGTTTCTCTTTCTCCACATCCTCGCCAGTATGTGGTGTCACTTGAATTTTTCATCTTAGCCATTCTGATGCATGTAAGATGGAATCTCAGTGTCGTTTTGATTTGCATTTCTCTGATGACTAAGGACATTGAGCATTTCTTTAAGTGTTTCTCAGCCATTTGATATTCCTCTGTTGAGAATTCTCTGCTTAGTTCTGAGCCCCATTTCCCAATTGGGCTATTTGGTTTGGTGGTGTTTAATTTCTTGAGTTCCTTATATATTTTGGATATTAGACCTTTGTCAGATGTAAGGTCAGTGAAGATCTTTTCCCAGTCTGTAGGCTGTCACTTTGTTCTGTCGATAGTGTCTCCTGCCTTACAGAAGCGTCTCAGCCTCATGAGGTCCCACTTACTAGTTGTTGACATTAAGGCCTGGGCTGTTGGTGTTCCGTATCAGTTCTTTACAACAACCGCCCACTCTCTGGCACTTGCTTCTGCCACAAACAAAAGGAAGAGTCTATTTGCATTCACAGCTTCAGAAAGCCAGCCAATCATCGCAGGGGATGCATGGCAGCAGGTAGCTGGAGCTGGCAGCTGTGAGATCCACATCCTCAACTGCAAATAGGAAACTCTCGAAGTGAAGCAAGGCTATATAAGCTCTCAAAGCCTGCCCCTAGTCGCATACCTCCGCCAGCAAGGCTGCACGCCATAGAAGTTTCATGATTCCACTCCACCTGGAACCAAGTGCTCAAATGCTTGAGTCTATCTATAGGGGACATTTCCCTGTCAACTCTATAAAAGTAATGACATTTTTCTTTTCTTCTTAAATTCTCTCTCTCTCTCTCTCTCTCTCTCTCTCTCTCTCTCTCTCTCTCTCTCTCTCTCTCCCTCTTCCTCCTTTTGTCCATCCTTTCTGTATATGTGTGTTTACATGTCCATGTTTGTGTGTTTGGGAGAGAGGGGCAAGAGGGCAAACCTGGCAGAGTCTTCTCTGATCACCGTCTATCTTACATCTTGAGACAGGGTAACCCATCAAACCTGGAGCTCGTCTTCTGGGCTAAAGATAGCCAGCAAGCTCCAAGGAGCTGCCTCGACCTCCCCCATGCAGGGATTACAGGCATACACTACCATACCTGCTGCTTATACATGCATGCTAGGGTATGGAGCTCAGGGACTCTTGCCTGCGCTGCAAGCTCTTTGCCCACAGAGCCATCTCCCCAGCCCTGATGTTTTCATACTCGCCTGTGGAGAGCACATCCAAACCAAGTCATTGTTGCAGTCCCATGCTATTAATGATCAAAACAGGGATAGGCATGGTTCATATTTCACACTTTGTTAACCTGTGGGGAAACTGAGACTGAGACTTTCACACCAGGTCGTACAGGCAGGAAGTCGCAGGCCTTTAGAGCAGGGCTATAAAGCCCACACTTGCTCTTCCCAAGTTTCTGTCTCATTTGCTTCTCACCTCCCCTCCCTAGCTCATCTTGCCAAAGGAAAGCTAGTAGCAGCACATACACACATAAGTCATCTTCCTGTTTTCCAAGATGCTCATGGCTCTGTGGAAGGTTACTCTGTCCCAACCCTTTTTGAGACTGAACTCACACAATGCCTCCTCTGTAGAAGACTCCACACAGCCTCAGTGGTCCTTCCTCTGCTCTCTGTTTTCACAGGATCTTTTCGGCACACTTTTTTAAATAATTGCCTGCTGCTATTTAATTATTTGTCCCTATGTCATCTCTCCAGCTAAGCTCTGCACTTCTCGTACAGTGTCTGACACGCAGAGGAGAGAGAAATGTCTAATGAACGGAAGGCAGCAAGAAGATGCAGGGGTCTGGTGAAACTAAACACTAGCTCAGCTTTCACTGAGGAATAGTATTGTTCTAATGCCCTTTCTATTTCTGTGATAGCACACACTAGTCAACACACACTTGAGCAGGAAAGGGTTTGTCTGGCTTATATGTCCAGGTCATGGTCCATCATTGAGGGATGTCAGGACAAGAACTCAAACCAGAACTTGAAACAGAAACCATGGATGAGTGCTGCTTCTTGGCTCACTTATAGGTTCATGTTTAGCTGGACTTCTTATAATACATCCCAGAATCACCAGCACAGGAAATGGTGCCGCCCACAGTGAGCTGAGCCATCCTACATCAATTAACAATCAAGGTGACTCCACATTGGCATGCCCACAAATCAATGTGATCTGGACAGACTCTCAAGTGAGACTCCCTTATTGAGTGACTCTTGGCTGGGTGAAATTGACTGTTGGCACCAAATGGGACACTTGCGTTATATTTGCCAAGTGTGAATACAAGAACTTCTAACTACTTTCTTTGTCATCAGTCATTACAACCCAAGTAAGAGCTTTGCAGAGGAAGGAAAACACTAAATTTGGACAATTATCTGCTGGTTGGAAGGATAGGATTGAAAAAATTGGGCCTGGAGAGATATCTCAGTAGTTAAGAGCATTGTCTGCTCTTCCAACGGACCCAGGTTCAATTCCCAGCACCTACATGACAGCTTACCACTGTCTATAACTCCAGTTCCAAGGGATCTGACACCTTCACACTAATGCACACAAGATAAAATTAAATAAATTATTTTTTAAAGAGTGAAAATTTTAGCCTTCTGCCATGCTTTCATTTCAGCCAGTGGATTCGGTCCCTCACACTGAATAAAGTAGCCTCCTGAATAAGTGGCACCATAGGAAATGACTTTTCCATTGTGAATCTCACAGGTTAACAGGCATCCCAGAAGGCAAAAAAAAAAAAAAAAAGGTTCCTTCTTTTTAAATATTATGGACACGATGGCCCCACATATTCTCATGTGACATTAGCTAAAAGAAATACTAAGATGTTTTGGGAAGGCCCAAGCCCCATTTTTTAGTCAGGAGGAAGATGTAAGTGCCTGGTGAAGCTAAATGCTAGGGAGTTGTCAGGGGAGGGGTGACTAATGCAGGAATCTCCAGTCGGAAGTTATAGGCCTTCTTATTGTCTGTGCAGCCTTGTCCACTAAGTAGATGGTCGTGCAGCAGTCACTGGTAGAAGAATCCTCAAAGTGCCTCCTCAGGATTAGAGTAGGGTTCTAGGTCGACCAAGGCATTTGCACAAAACCAGCTGCCAGAGATTTTGCATAAACCAGATTGCCAGGATTGAGAGAGACAAAGCATTCCCTTGCCAGCTCCTGCCATGCTACTTTGTGACTTGAAGATAGAAGGATGAGAAGAAATATAGGATTCATGGAAAGCAGGACTCTCGAGACTCAGCAAAGAAACCCAGGGCCTACCCCTTTTTTCAGCACAGCCACAGGACTCAGTCCATGCTGAGTGTTTGCCCCACAGAGCTGTGTGGTTGGGCTAAAATGTTTCAAGAATCCTCCTTCTATAAAGGATACACGGAAAGCCCAGGATATTCTGGGGGAAATTCTCCCAACCCTTGTTACTCTAGGAACTACACAGAGAAGCAGGAAACCTGGGTCAGCGATGGTCATCCAGGTATCCACCCTCCTACATGCCATATTCACTTCTGGTTAATTGTAGTTACTTCATTCTGTCTCTAGCTCTCCATGCTCTCCATCAGGAAGAGGCTGAGATATAAGAGATGGTACCTCTTTCCTCAGTCCTTCCAGTCCATCCAGGAAGCTGGATGTTTTAATATGTGAGAAGCATCACATCAGCATCATTCTCTCCTGTTAATGATGTGCTCCAACTAATCAACTAAGAAGTGTTCTGACTATTGACTATTTGTTCCGAAATCAGTGAACTCATATTACTGGCCAAATTGGTGAAATAATTCAAATAAGCCAATAAGTTCACCAAAGAAGTGATAAGCCACTTCCTTCATTCACCTAAATTTACTGATTATTTTTGCATGGTGTTGACAAAATACACCACTCAATAGTTTGCTTTAGTTTACAAAAAGATTTTATATGATGTGAACAAAAAATATACCTCTCAAAGTCAACAAAATAGTAATAGTGAAAACAGTTTTGTTTCATAAATCTTTGAATAAATAAAAACCAGGATTTGTCAAATCTGTCAGTTTATATGCAATAACCATTACCAGAAGCCCATGACTTTCCTAAAATCAAGAAGTCTTATTTTTGTAAAGCTAGAGCAATTAGTTTCCTAATCTACTGTCTGTACAGATGGCTTAACTTTGAAGGAAGTTCTTTTTATGAACGTTCCCTTTAGTCTCAATCACTGCACTGAGCTGAGATTGGTGGGTTCATTTGAGTGAAGATGATAAATGTTGTTCTGAAGGGGACTCCACTTAAACAGTCTGGCAACTACACTGAGGGAGTCTGGGAGAGAGGATCCTAGCCATGTTAAGATGAGCTCAGCAAACCTGTCAAGATGCTACGTACACGGAGCGCATTCGGAAGGCACGGCACTGAGCTCCATTGCTTAGGTCAGCCACGAATGAGCAAGGGTTGTTTCTTTTAGATTTTTTTTCTTTTAAATATAATGTCCTGCATTCTAGAAATTTCAATGTCAGCAAAGATATGCAATTTGGGCAGATATTAGGTAATCCACTCATGGGAAATGTAGCTGTGGAAGTGCAGAGAAAGGAAGAAGGGGCGGAGAATGAATGAAAAGAAAGAGGGTATGCTAATGCTCAATACTCCTCCTTTATAATAATACTCTTCTGCTTTGTTCAATGTTTAATTATGTACATAAAGGTAATATGTGTAGTGTTATATGTGCATATGTGTAAATATGTGCATATGTGTAAATAACTATATGTTGGGTACAGTATAGCAGGTAGAAAAGGGAACAAGAAGGACTAAACACCAGCCGGTGAGGAGGAGCTGCATGCCGGTAATGAACATGAGCTCTGCAACAGGAGATGAAGCTCATTGGTTTTTCAGTTCTGCTATGGATTTTTCAGGTTTGGTGGTACATAAGTTCATAAAAAAATATATTCAATAATGAAAGGATAAACTGCAGTGTGAAGCTTCAGAATGACTTTTCTAAGTACATGATTTGTTGAGATGTATAGACTTTAGGCTTGGTTAATTTTGGCGTATGATGTTTATTTTACTTGTAAATTATTTTATAATAAATTTTATTTTAAAAAAGAAATTAATACAGTCTAGTCACACATATGATGGTCTACCTGTGGAATCATTTACAAAATAAAAATTATCTATATAATATAAAATTCAGATGGTTTATAGTATGACAGTGAACACAAAGTTGAGGGACATGTGCTTTCTCTTACAGTGACCAAAGCAAAAAGAACATGAAAATGCTGGAAATATGAGATTTGATCCAATTCTGGACGTAAACTGTCTTTCTATTAATGATATCACTATGTAGCTGTTACGGTTTCGTTTCATTTCTGGGTGACAAAATACTACTACAACAACAACAAAACCTCTAAGAGAGAGTTTACTCACCACACAGTTCAAGGTTAGAGTCCTTGTAGGGAAGTTAAGGTTATAGTTCATCACTGTGAGGAAGGAGACAGGAGCAAGTCACAGATACTCACACAGAGATGAAAACAAAGAGAGAACTGACATGTGCCATGTTTCCTTGACTCAGCTCGTTTTCTCCTCCACTATACAGCCCAGGATCCAACTCAAGGGACTGGTGGCGCTCACTTTTAGGCTGTCTTCTCTCATCAGTTAATATAATCATGGCAATCCTAGACGAATTGCCACAGGCCAACCAAATAAAGACAATCCTTTATTAAGACATTCTTTCCAGTCCATTTTAGACTGTGTCAAGTGAGTTCAAGGCCAGCCTGGTCTACAAAGTGAGTCCAGGACATCCAAAGCTACACAGAGAAACCCTGTCTCAAAAAATCAAAACAAAAAGCAAAAAAACCTAACCATTGCCTGTGGCGGCGGCAGTGGCCTTTAATCCCAGCACATGGGAGGAAGAGGCAGGTGGGTGGATCTCTGTGAGTTTGAGGGCAGCCTGGTCTACAGAGTGAGTTCCAGGACAGCCAAGGCTACACAGAGACTTTCTGTCTCAAAAAAACAAGAGAGAGAGAGAGAGAGAGACAGACAGACAGAGACAGAGACACAGAGAGAGACAGAGACAGAGACAGACAGAGACAGAGACAGAGAACAAAAAAAGAAAAGAAAAGAAAAACCTAACCATCACAGTGACCAATATGGCTTTTTACTTACTTTCAGTATGACTTAAAGGTATTCTGCCCAAGAACACACCAACACACAAATCATTCTCAAGACACCTAGATTTATCTCAAGATATCAAGATCTAAGTCTGCTCTGGCAAAATGGGGCAGAAATAGGACCAGAAAACACCCAAATGAGAAGATCCTCCTTAGCCAGGGCACTATATGTCATAGCTGAATTTTGTAACAGATGCTGACATTTGCTGATAGAGATCATTATGGGTTTGCATCTTTGTTGTAGCTAAATGCTTTGTTTCTATTTTCTTTTACATGAAGAACAATGTACAAATCCAGGTTGCACACAGATACTGAAAGAATTTCCATTTTGCCCACTTATTCTAATATAAGGTGCAGACAAGGACTTTCTAAAGTGGATTAGAACAAAATAATTTGGCATTGGTTGGCTTTTTATTTGAATGTACAGGCTGATCTCACAATCCCCCTGCTTCAGCCTTAAATCATTAATCAACTGATGTTAGGGGGCAGGGTCTCTCTATGTAGCCCTGGAACTCACTATGTAGCCTAGGAACTCACAAAGACCTGCCTACCCCTGCTTCCCACTGTAATTAATTGTATGCACCACCATGCCTGGTCCTTAGTTGGCATTTTTCATTAAAAAATATATTGTAGGAAATGAAGTGCCGTTGTGGACTTGTGTGTGGATTGGTGGAGAGCATGGCCTTTGCCTCTTTCTCTTGTGCCTTAACTCAGTCTACACTCCAAACCTAGCGAGGCAGTTGTAACAAAATGAATTCTCTACTTCAGCCTGTGACTGTGACTAACTGGAGACGCTGTTCATATCTTCACAGGCACAATGGCTGACCTAAGTCACTTAAGCTAATTCAGACTTCAATACTGCAAGGTACATTAGCTTTCCCATCAACAGAACCTCACTTGCTCAGAGATTCTAAATAGTAAATTCCATCCCTTCCATCACAACTGTTGGTGGAAAAAAAAAATAGCCCATTTGTTACCCAAATGTCCTTAGGAGATTAGAAATCTCCCCATGGCACAAATACCATAGAACCAAAGACTCTGTAACAGTTGCTGTGTCCATACTTCAGATAGATGCATGCATCCTACAGACATTTCCAGACAGATGCTCTCTAGCCTTCCTCTACATTTCCAACAAGGTTCATCTCAAAAATCAATATTAACATTTAAAAGAATTACGGTACTTTCTATGGCGGTTTGAATAGGAATGGTCCCCATAAACTCATGTTTTTGAATGCTTGCCTCATAGGAAGGATGGCCTTGTTGGAGTACTTGTGGCACACAGTCTCTGGCTGCCTGAGGATCAAGATGCAGAGTGCTCAGCTCCTTCTCCAGCATTACGTCTGCCTGCACATGAGGATAATGGAATAAACCTCTGAAACTTTAAGCCAGCCCCAGTCAAATACTTTTCTTTATAAAAGTTGCCATGGTGTCTCTTCACAGCAATAGAGACCCTAACTATAAGACAGGAGAAATTTGGAGAAATATTTCTCATTTGTAAAATATTTCTGAGAAATATTTCTCCAAATGGGTTTCTGGGGCCCTCTAGCTCAAAACTATTTTCATAATAAGGTGAAGGTGATATTTTACTTTTTCATTGTATTGACATTTACAGTGACAATACCAAGTGGTGGAGGAAACCATTGGCACCTCACTTTGAGGGAAGGAAGAACATCCAATCAAGCCAGCAGCCACTGCATCCTCTGCTGCCCAGCGCTCAGAGTACAGAGGTCTACTGTAGACTCTCTAAGGAATAAATATGAACTCGCTGAATATTCTGTTGAACTAAATGGAGTTCTACATAAAACATTTCCCCCTGATTATAAAATAACAAAAAGACACACTTGCTTGAATTAGCCCCTGTCTACATGGAATGCCACTGCTACTTGGCAAATAACTGGTAGACTATCTATGGTTATTCAGTGTTTTTTATTTAGCACATTTTTCTTTAAAAATTAATAAATGAGTCTTCATTTCAAAATTAACAACTAGAAAGAACTGCGGCTAATGACTAAAGTATGGGTTATACAATGGGAGCCAATTTCAATGCCTCTGGTAGTGAAATTCAACAGCAAAATCTGCTACTAAAAGTTTTTTCATCAAGCATAGATTTGCCCAAAGCATCAAGGCCATCATACAGACTGCTGTGCTTTGATAGCTTTCAATACAGCCCAAGCTGTTACAAGCTCTAGGTCTCCAATTTTTTTGTATCTGTTAAGGGACTCATTCAGTGTTGACAAGGATTTATTCAATACACCCAGAGAAAAACCTGTCATGTTTCTGGGCAGAGAGACCTGACAGTGAATTGTGGCATCCAGAAGTCTCGATGGACCCCAGCGACTGACGCGAGAGTGTGAATGAACAAAGTCAACCAGAGAAATGGGTCCATCTGGAACTATCCAAGAGCTATGAGGATAGAACTGGTCTCCTAGTGGGGCTTCTAAGAGGCTCACTCATCCTACATAGTAAGTTAGGCAGGAAAAAGAATCATCTGAAGAAATGGAGGGATGTATCTTCTTCGTGTCACTCCAGAATGTTCCAATGACTCCAGTGATGCTGGCTCCAGTGTCTTCAGTAATGCAGGTTTCTGATTTAGGTGGTTGAGAAAGGGGGTTTCCATAATTTATTACTAAGACTTTCAACAAGTACAGTCAGCCCTCAGTACTTGTAGATCCTGCAGCCCTGGGTGCAAGCAAACACAGATGGAAAACACTTGGAACACTTGGGGGGAACCTCCAGAAAGTTCTCCCCCAAACAAAATGAATGCACCACATTTGTACTTCAGTGAATTTACATGATGGCTTGATGTGTGGGTGTGCCTTGTGGTAGCTTCCCACAATCCCACAGTCAGCAGATCAGCCATCTCTCTCTGGAGCTCATTGTTTGAACATCGTCACTCTCATGCCTCAACTGTATGCCGCATAGTTCATGATACTTGGCAATTTTTTGTCATCATCCCTTAATAAATTATAACACTCACTTCCATACCATTTATATTGAATTAGGTATTATAAGTCCTCTAAGGATACCATAAAGTATATGTTGCATGAGCTTTATGCAAGTATATGCCACTTTATCTAAAGGACTTAAGCTTCCATGGATTTGGGCACCAGAAGTGGGGAGTCCTTTAAATAGTTCCTCCCACTAACTTTAAAAGATAACTGCACCCCATATTAGCTTAAACTCTTTAGAGTAGAGCTCCCTGTCCACCACCATAACCATCAGATGAAGACAGAGCTGATGACAGAGGTGGACCCCATCAGGGATGGCAACTACCTCAGCCTTCCAGGTAGGACATTCCCCTAACATCCAGACAGGTCCCAAAAGTGTCCTATCTGTAGTAGCCTATGTTACTGCTGGGTAAGGCCTGGTTTTCTATTTTGCCCTCACAGTCTACAAAGTTATCCTTTAGTTAGTTAAATCCAGAGTAGAGACTGACTCCAGAAGTCAGATGCTTTTCATTAGAACACGGCCCGGGGCTAGGTCTACTCAATTATAAGGTGAGGCTGCTTTAACTTCCTTAACTTCCTCCTACTGAATTAACCCTGCAGCTGCTGAAAGCTGCCTTCCTGATGACAGCCTTCCCACTGTCCCAAAGCCTCAGGCCACACTCAGATTTCTACATTTACCAGTCATTTTCTTTTTTCTGCTTTTGGGGAATTTTATATTTATTTATTTGTATTTATGCATATGTGTGCAAATCTGCCTGAGCACATGTGCACCACTTGTGTTCATGGGCACTTGGAGGCCAAAAGAGAGTGTCGGGTGCCCCGAATTTAGAGTTACAGATGGTTGGGAGCTCTCATGATGGTTCTGGGAACTGAACTTGGGACCTCTACAAGAGCAGCAAACACTCTTCACCATGGAGCCACCTCTCCAGTCCCTAGATCAGTGGTTCTCAACCTTCCTAATGCTGTGACCCTTTAATACAGTTCTGGGAGGGTAGGGGACAGTGGGCACGACCCACTGGTTGAGAACCACTGCCCTACAATAAGGCTTAAAGTCCTCCATACTGCCACCTCTTCTGGAAAGCCTTCCTGGGCAGCCCTTCTCCCCACCCTACAACAAGTAGATGTTGGCTGGATCCAGTATACGTCAGTCCTCCATGATAGATATTGCTATGTTATACCCTCTCCACCTGGTACTGACAATAAAACCTATGTCACTGTTGGTTTAGACATCTTAAAAACAAAACACCTTGCAGAGAAATACAGAAAAATGTCTCAAGATGTGTTGAAAACTCTGACGCCATCAATGGGTAACAGTCCCTAGAAATGCCCCATCCAACCATTTCTCCATGACTTAGTTGGGCTCTTTTGTTGGATTACATTAGCCCAATGCACAAAATCACCTCTCAGGATATGGATGTGAGATGCAACAAGGAAAAAAAAAACCAGCCTGTGGAAATCAGTGTTGAGCCATGACTCTGCCAAGCCATGGAGAACTGCGGCTGGAGGGTATCTGTGGATTAAAGATGGCTCCAGGCCTGAGCATCAGGTATGGAGAACTTTCCCAGGATGCTCTAGATAGCACACCATAGATTTGTCATGGCTATGTGTTACAGGCACCAGCCAGTTCTTTATTCTGTAGCATTTATTCTTGTCTTCATTCCATGTTTTCTGGTTCTTCAAAACCTCAAATACTTCCTAACATCTCACATCTCCTACCTCTGCCCCATGGTTTACCTAGACACAGAGAGAGAGAGAGAGAGAGAGAGAGAGAGAGAGAGAGAGAGAGAGAGAGAGAGAGAGAGAGAGAGAGAGAGCCCTGTAGCTTTTCTTTGCAAGCATAACTATTCCAGTCTCTTCCTCTGTGTTATGATGTACAGTCATACTGCTAAAGTTACCAAACTCTAAAGCTGCTTAAATTTCTTTTCCAAAATGGCATAGTATTTTCTTCTAAGAGTCAAATATCCTTTCTCATATCCATGTGATCACTTGGGGTTGCTTAGAATCTAGTCCAGTGCAACACTCTGTAACTAGCTGTATACTATTATTGCTTAGGAGAAAATGACGAGAAAAAAAAAAATTCTGTGTCAACTTCTTTAGAGTAGAGATCCCTCCCTGCCATCCTCACCCCCAGAGCTGATGACAGTGGGGGATTCCATCTCGAGAACCTACAGCAAATAAGAGACCTGGGAGTTCTAGGCAGGACTTCTCTAGCACCCAGACAGGTCCTGAAAGTGTCCTATCTGTAGCAGCCTATGGAATTGCTGGATAAGGTTGTTGTCTGTTTGTTTGTTTTTCCAATATTCACAATACATGGCTGACTGAACCCAGGAGTGGCATCCACAGAGAAGGACCCAACAGAGGCAGAACTCAAAAAAGGGCCAACTTTAATTTCCCCCAGAATGAAGACCCTAATCCACTCAGTTAGCCTCTGGCCAGAACCCAGGCCAGCTGTGAATCCACTTCACTCACACCAGCTGCTCCTCTCTGGCCCAAATGACCCGCAAAACAGTCAGTATCACATGACAGACACAACACCTGTCTGCCTAGAGGCCCATGTCATCATGGGTGACACTTATCCTCAGCTGTATGTGGAACCTTCAGTTTGTCCAGAATAGTCAGTGTTATTAAGATCCTCCTGAGCCTTCTAGCTGGTATCACATACCGGCCTCTTCTGCAATCCCCAAGCATGCTCAGTTGGAACAATCCAGCAATCTGCTTTAGTTCCATCACCAAACCCCGCTGATACACTCCTCCAGTGTTCCAAACTACTTCAGGTGTCCTTCCAAGCATTTCCCCCCTGAAATTGGATAAGTAGGCTGGTGTGACTGGCCAGAGGACCCCAAGGACCTGCCTGTTCCTGCCTCCACAGCACTGGGAGTGCAAGAGCATGCAATTATGCCCAACTTTCTGTGCAGGGGACCTAGGGACCAACTCAGGTCTACCTACTTGCAAGGCAAGGCTTTACTGGCTGAGCCATCTCTCGGGCCAGCACTTCTTTTTCTTACAGAATGAAACACTCAGGACTTGGTGTGAACAATTAAAACCTCAAGAACTGTCTCTGAACGCAGAGCCAATCTTTACATTTTAAATTGCTAAACAAGAAAAAAAAATTTAAGTGGGCTATTTTACCAGTGCATGGACCTTCCACAGAACAATTCAAGCATCAACCAGTCTTTTAAATCTAGAGATGCTTACTATTCCTCCTCACTCAAGAAACTGGCCACTAGAGTTTGTGGAGTTCCTGGTCTTCTGCTTCCTATTGTTTCTTCAAGCCTGCATTCCCACTTTATGACCCCAGAAATGAAAAGTGAAAAAATAGTACAAAACTTTAAGACATGGTGATGGTTGTCCATTTCATCACGGACATTTACTCTTCTAGGCCTCTCTTCATTGCAACTATGTTCCCTCCCTGTCCCTCCCCTTCCCTCCTCTCTTCTCACATTGTCTCCCCAGGAAAAGTTACATAACACTTCATGGTGATGGTTAATTTTATGAGTCAGCTTGACTAGATTACTGGATCCTCAGACTTCTGGTTAAGCATCATTTGAGTTGTCTCTGTGACCTTGCTGAAAGAGATTAGGGGATGAATGAGTGAAATGAGTCAATAGATGGTCCTCTTAATATGGATGGGTTTTCATCCAACCTGTGAGGGTCCCAGTAGAACAAAGGGCGTATAAATGGGGGTTCTTCCTCTAATAGAGGGATGGAACTGAGACTGTGGTCTCACCTCTGAATGGGACTTAAATTGGGATTTATACCATCAACACTCCTAGTACCTGAGCCTTTGGACTTGAGTTGAGTCACACAGTATGACCTTCTTTTGGTCTCCACAACAGATGGAAGACTGTGAACATCTCAATCTCCATCAACACAGGACCCAGTTCCTTACCAGAAATCTTTTAGGTTAATTCAGTTGCTTCTCAATAAATCATAATCTTACGCCTCTAATAAACCGATTATATACAAATTCAAATTTTTCTAGTTGAAAAATGTACTTAACGTGTTTGCTGGCTTGGTTTTTGTAAACCTAACACAAATATAGCATTATCTGAAAATAGAAACCTCAATTGAGAAAATGCCTCCATCAGATTGACTGTGGGTAAGTCTGTGGGGCATTTTCTTGATTACTTATTAATGTGGGAGGACGCAGCCCATTATGGGTGGTGGTAAACCTGGGCAGGTGGTCCTGTGTTGTATAAGAAAGCAGGCTGAAGATGGGAACAAATCCTGAGACCCAAGCCAGACATCATGAAGAGAGTGAGAGTTTCTTAGAACGCTCAGCCCCAAATGGAATGTCTCTACCAAACCCTTCCCTTCAGGGCTCAGTGAACCCTGGAGAAGAGGAGGCAGAAAGAATGTAAGAGCCAAAGATGATGGAGAACACCAAGAAAACAAGTCCCTCTATATCAACATGGTGAAAACTCATATGAACTCACAGACACTGAAGCCACATGCACAGGACCTACATGAGCCTGCTGCAGATCCTCTGAGCTTATAGTATTGTTGGAGGTTGTTCTGATTGATTTTAATGCTAATTACTGCTTGCGGTCTCTGCCTTACTGCACATTACCTAACAGCCTAACCTATTTGACCAATAAAAGGCCATAACACCTGGGCAGGGCAAATGGGATAGACATGGATAAGGTTCCCAGGCTTGGGGAGAGAGAATCTTGAGAGGAGGGACCAGAGGAGAGGAGAGGAAGAAGGAGGCTGTGTCATGGGTTAAGTGGAAGAGAAGCACATGGCCTGCATAGATGGAGACTTGGCCCAGATGATGATAATTAGAAAGTATTTGGGATTATGGATGGGAGGTAGCTTGATAGGAATTATTAGAACCAGATGGCATGGGATTGAGACAGGTATTCCATACCTGCCCTACTATGGGAAGTAGTTTAGGGGATTACTATCTGCCCTGCCCCAGGTTAACTAAGGCTATTTTAAAATATAACAGGTGTTTGTATCTTGACTGATTGCTAGCGGGTTAGAAAATACTGCTGTAATAATAATTATAGGCCTAATAATAAACATTATTAGGCCATACTGGTAATTTAACAGCAATATAGTATGGTTTCCAGTTTAGTGCTCTTATGGGATTCTGGTGTGTGTAAATGATTCTTGTGCCTTCTCTTGGGCTCTTTTCCTTCTGTTTGTTTGTCTTATACAACTCTGATGTATTTTATTATATTCTATGATTTTTCCCTTAGAAGCCTGTATGTTTTCTAATGAGACAGAAAGGGAGTGGATCTGGATGGGAGGGGAGGTGGTAAGAAACTGGGAGGAGTAAAGGATGGGGAAACTATAATCAGGGTATATTATGTGAGAAAACAATCTATTTTTAATAAAAGGGAAAAATAAAAAAGAAGGCTGAGAGCCGGGCGTGGTGGCGCACGCCTTTAATCCCAGCACTTGGGAGGCAGAGGCAGGCGGATCGCTGTGAGTTCGAGGACAGCCTGGTCTACAAAGTGAGTCCAGGATGGCCAAGGCTACACAGAGAAACTCTGTCTCAAAAAAAAAAAAGAAGGCTGAGAAAGTCATGGGGAGCAAGCCAGTAAGCAGCATTCCTCTACGGCCTCTGTTTCAGTTCCTGCCTCTAGTTTCCTACTTTCAGTTCCTGCCTTGACTTCCTTCTATGATGGCCTGTGATGTGAAAGTGTAAGACAAAAAACCCTTTCTTCCTCAAGTTGCTTCTGATTATGGTGTTTTATCACAATAATATAATCCTAAGATAGCTATATAACTTACTAAGTGTTCTTTCTTTTCAGCACCGTAGAACATAGTAGAGTATTGCATTTTCATTCAAGTGCAATGGCAGTTCAATTCTTCCACTAAACAAGACAGTGTGAGGATATGGGTGTGGCTTGCTGTAGTTGTCTTGTTCCTGTGAGCAGAGCTGAATGATAAAAACAGCCCAGGGAAGAGTCTTCCAGTTACCTAAGACAGCACAGCATTTTCTGGGATTGGCTAGAGTTCTGTATTCCATGGCTTCCATCATATAATCTTATTTTATGATGACAAGGTCTCATGTAACCCAGGATGACTTCAAATTTACTATGTATCTAAGAATAAGCTTAAACTGTAACCCCCGCCTCCAAGTCCCACATGCTTAGATTACAGGTGGGTGCCAACCTGTCTGTTTTTGTGCAGTGCTGAAATTGAAATAGAACCTTCCCACATTCCTTTAAGTTTCCTTTGCTCTTTCTTGGCTTCTGTATAAAAGAAAAGGAAACAGCATCTTTCTTTTGTTGTTGTTTTGAAAAACCACAATTAAATTCTCTAAGTTTATAGAAAATTCAAGAAAATTCTTGAATGGTCTATGCAATAAAAAAAAAATCGTCAGTACTCCTTGGTTTCATTTTTGGGTTTTATTAATTTTGTTTTTGCTTTTTATACAGAATTTCACTGGGTAGCCCAGGCTTGCATCGAATTCACAATCTTCCTGCCTCACCCTCCCCACTATTGAGATTTCAGGTATATTCTACTATACTTTGATATTTTTTAACTTCTAGTTTGTTTGCTTGCTTGCTTGCTTGCAACAGGTTCTCACTGTATAGACCTGGCTGGCCTGAGACTTACTGTATGTCCTAGTCAGTTTTGTCCATGTGACTCAAGCTAGAGTTTGGGAAAAGGAAACCACAACTGAGAAACTTGCCTCCATCCCATTGGCCTGTAGATAAGTCTGTAGGACATTTTCTTGATTAGTGATTGATGTTGGAGGGCTTAACTCCCTGGGGGCAGTGCCACTCGAGCCAGATGATCCTCGATTGTGTAAGAAAGCAGACAAAGCAAGCCAGTAAGCAGCACTCCTCCACGGTCTCGGCTTCAGTTCCTGCCTCCAGGTCCCTACTTGAGTTACTGTCCTGACTTCCTTCCATGATGATGGAAGTGTGAGCCAAACAAGCCCTTTTCTCCCAAAGCTGCTTTTGTTCATGTTCTTTATCACAGCAATAGAAAGCAAACTAGAATACACTGGAGTCCAATGTAAACCAGACTGGCTGAAACTCACAAAGATCCAGCTGTCGCCTCTGCCTCCTGAAGGCTACTGTGATGGGCTTGTGTACCACATCAGGCCTTATCTTCTTGTTGTTGGATAAAGAAACAGCTTCAAATGAGCCGTGTGTGTGTGTGTGTGTGTGTGTGTGTGTGTGTGTGTGTGTGTGTGTATGTGTGGAGAATGTCTAGCATAGAGGACAAGAAGAACTCAGGAAACATATAGAAGCTAAAATCTTTCTCCCACGTCTGTCTCACCTCCATTTAGGAAGCTAGCTCCCTCTACCAAGCTCTTCAGTGTAACAAAGGGCCTCTGTTCAAGGCTTCTTTGCTGCTCAGTCTTCCTATATGATCACTGTAGTGACCAGCAATATGTAGATACTTATAACCCTTGCCTTAGAAATGTTAAAATTATGGTTTAAGGGAATTAAATACTTTGCCCAGGGACAAGATGTTAAGAAGCAACAGAGGGAAGGCTGCTGCCTAGGGTCATCTCAGTTCAAAGCCTTGCCTTTCACATGTCACCACAACATTCTTCATCACTCATGCTTGCATTATATTTTGTAAGCACATCTACATCTTAACTCACTTTTACTGGCTTAACAACCCCCACAAGTTATTAGACCCATTTTATAGGAGAGACTACTGAAGCCCAAAAAAGGTTAGACATTTACTATTGACCGCATGGTTTATTCAGCACTTCCTGGTTTTTATTAACATTGTCATGGCACTTCTTATTTCAATTATTGTAATTAAGTAAGCATAGCACTGATAGAGAGTATCGTCTGCAGCTACATCTGTGAACCTTTGGTGTCTCTTTGCCAGTGGTTTCGCGGCCAAACAGTTCATCCCATCACTCAGTGCTATCCTTCACACAGCTACAACATAAATCCCTCAGCACTACCAGACAGGGCCTGGCCAGACACCTGAACCTGCTATGCTTGACTGTCTTTGTGTTCTTTGTTTTGTGTCAGCATGACACAAGTCTGAGGCATTTGGGGAAGAGGGAACCTCAACTGAGGGATTGTGCATACCAGCTTGGCCTGTGGGCAAGCCATCTGATGCATTTTCTTGCTTGATGATTGATGTGAGAGGACCCAGATCACTGTGGGCAATGCCAGCCCCAGGCTGGTGGTCCTAGGTGCTTTAAGAAATTAGACTGAACAAGCTACAAGGAGAAAGCCAGTAAGCATCACTCTTCCACGGCTTCTGCATCAGCTCCTGCCCCCAGTGCCCACCCTGAGTTCCTGTCCTGATTTCCTTCAATGATGAGCTGTGATGTAGAAGTGAAATAAACTCTCTGCTCCACAAGTTGTTTATAGCTATGCTGTTTCATCACAGCAATAGAAACCCTAAGAGTCTTTAAAGCATTGTCTATGATCTAGCCTTTCCCAGGACAGCCCCCGTCTCTGTATCCAGATAACCCTGTGTCAATGTCCACCTCAGAGTCAGGAAGAGCATCTTCTCTCCTAGCCACAAACATTGCCCTAGCCACAACTACCGTAGTATTTATTTTCACTCCCCTACATGTCAGACATTTCTAGTTCCCCCCCCTCCCCCCTCTCTCCCTCCCTCTCTCTCTCCCTCTCTCTCTCTCCTCTCTCTATTTTCCTCTCTCTCTCTCTCTCTCTCTCTCTCTCTCTCTCTCTCTCTCTCTCTTTCATTTTGCGATGCTGGGGACTGAACCCAGGGCCTTGAGCATGCTGTACTGGGTAGGTGTTCCACTCCTGAGCCACATTTGCAAGCCCCTTTCTTGTGTTCACTTTTCCCCCTCTGAAGGAGTTGGGAGCACCAACCTGTATAAGCTCTTTGAGTTCAAAGACAAAAATCACATCATTCTTTATGCCTTTTCCTCACATAGAAGTACTTGGGCTCACAGAGTTCATGGCCTAATGCATGCTAAGGCAGCGTTTGAGTTAACTGAGCCAGCAGTGCCCTAGTTAAGAGTCTCTTGTCCCTTATTATTTGGCTTCGCTTGAAAGCTTGCCAAGTCCTCATGGCCTTCCTTTGAGTCACCGGCTTCTCGCCCTCCCATTTTTCCAGGCTTATTTTTTCCACTGACCTGATGTTCTGATGTGCCCTGTGCATATTCTTCATTTGTCTTAACGTCTGCTCTTTCACAAAGCCGAATGTGAAGTGATCCATGCTTTTGCTGGCACAGTCCACTCTGTCCCCCACCACCCCCGTCCTAACTAAGCTATTCATGTGGAGGAGGCTTTTGATCTAGAATACAGATATTCAGTCACACTTTATATAACCAGAGACCATGCAAGGTGGTTATATAACCTCTGGTCTTGACTTGAATAGCCAGACAACAGTCTCTGCAATTTGAGTTAAACCATGTTGTCAGCTTCCATTCACTTCTGAAGGGCTGGGTGTCATTGGTATCCTACACTATCACTGTCAAAGAGACCTTAGCACACATCACAAGACAACAGTTGGGGCTTCCTAGGCATCATGCACACTCAAATGCCAGCTAAGCTGTATATGGCGGCCCATCATCTGCAATCCCAGCACTCGGGCAGGAGGATTTTGAATTCCAGGGACAGCTTGAGCTGCAGAGATCTTTTCTCGGGGCTTGTAAGATAACTAAGTTGGTAAAATGCTTGCCTTGCACATATAAAGAGCTCAGTTCCCTATCCAAAACCCAGTGCGGGGCAGGAGTAGATGGGCAGCTCCTTGGGGCTCCCCGAATAGACTGCCTAGCCTAGTTGGTAAGATCAAGGCCAGTAAAGAGAGCCTTTCTGAAAACAAATATCATCACAGATGCATGGATGATATAATGGCTTGAAGGAGAATGTTCCCCGTAGGCTTAGATATTTGCAACACTGGGTCCCAGGTCATTGGCATGGCCTGAGAAAGCTGAGGAGGCGTGGCCTTGTTAGAGCAAGACCCTCAGGCAGGTGAAGGCTTAAGAACTAAAGCCTAGCACCACTGCTAGTTCAGTGTCTCTGCTCCATGCTTGCACTTGATCTCTGACGTTTTGGCTTCCTGCTCCTGCTACCATGCCTGTCATTTGCTGCTATGCCACCTTGCCATGATGGGCTCTCAGACCACACACTCTTTCTTCCTTGAATTGCCTTGGTCAGGGTGTTTTATCAGTTACTTTTTTATAGAAAAGTGTGACTAACACACAAGTGCCCAAGGTTGTCCTCTGGCTTCTCTATGCATGCACATACACTTGCACACACACGCACCTGTGTACATACATGCACAAACACACACACACATACACACACACACACACACCACAAGTGAAAATTTGTCCCAGAAATCAATATAATAATAATGGCGAATTAAAAAATAAAAAATAAATACAATACCAAGTAAATGATCACATTTTGAAGTCTGACAAAGCAGGTGACATTTTGTTGTTGTATAATCATATATTCTGCCAAACATGCATTCTCTTTCACTTAAATGTGGAAATTTGGAATGCTTCCCCAAGTTCATAGAAAGAAGTAAAGAAATGACAAATAGAGACACTAAGGAAGCAAAATAGAAGCAGACCCAAATCCACAAACACCCTTTCTGGTGGGCCATGGCAAGCTTAGAAGCCAATTTGCTATCGTGGGTTTCTGGGTCCTGCTGCATGTTGCACCCCAGGCTTAGCTTTTCCATACCTTTTTTGGCCACTCAAAGGTGGTCGTGCATGATTGGACTTACTTGGTCTTTGTCCTCATGCTTCTACGGACATGGTTGGCCTACCCATTGCTCCGAGAACTATAGAATTTTCTGGGCATCAGGTTTGTGCCATGGCATTGACCAACTGAGCATGACATATGCCACATCCCTAACTAGCAACATGGAGGTCAAGGTGGCTTTAGTCCTAGTTGCCTACTGTGGGGGAAATGTACCTATTAAGAAATGAGAAAACTCGTGCCTCTTATATGTTGAAATGAACAAAGGAAAAAGTGGATGGCCATCTCGGAGATCTTGCTAGTGATATGAAATTTGGAGAGGTCTTTCAGCCTGAGTAATGAATGAGTTCATACATGTTTGCAGGTCAATCACCTTAGTCAGGAAAGGTTATCTTCCAAAATTAACAAGTATCGTTCCTATAACATCCCTTGAGAGGGTTTTAAGGGCTAGCCACAGAGAATATAAATAACCTCTCCACCTGAGACTGCTGGGCTATAAGCAATGGAAGCAAGCATATACACACACACACACACAAAATAGACAGATTAAACAGTAGTTGAACTTTGTTAACCTGAAGCCGCAAAATAGCATTAATTCCACAACTGGGTCAACTGTACACAGTTATTATACAAGGAAGATGGCTACTCTCTCCATCAAACAAAGAGAGCATTGGCTCTATCCTCATTCCTATGGCAAAATGCCTGGCAGAAGCAACTGAGCTGGGGAAAGAGATTTACTTTGGTGCACAGAATGTCTTAGTTAGGTTTATCAATGCTGTTATGAAACACACCACAACCACTAGCAACTCGGAGACGAGAGGGTTTATTCTGATTACACATCTATATCCTGGTTCATTATCAAAGGAAGCCAGGGCTGGAGCCTGGAGGCAAGAGCTGATGCAGAGACCACGGAGGAGTGTTGCTTACCTGCTTGTTCTCAACCTGCTTTGTTATAGAACCCGGGACATTGAGCCCAGGGGAGGCGCCATCCACAGTAGGCTAGGCTCTCCCATACCAATCACTAGTTGGAAAATGGGCTTGCCAGGCGTTAAGGTCAACAATTAATAAATGGGACCTCATGAGGCTGAGAAGCTTCTGTTAGGCAGGAGACACTGTCAACAGAACAAAGCGACAGCCTACAGACTGGGAAAAGATCTTCACCAACCCTCCATCTGACAAAGGTCTAATATCCAAAATATATAAGAACTCAAGAAATTAAACATCTCCAAACCAAATAACCCAATTGAGAAATGGGGCTCAGAGCTAAACAGAGAATTCTCAACAGAGGAATATTGAATGGCTCAGAAACATGTAAAGAAATGCTCAATGTCTTTAGTCATCAGAGAAATGCAAATCAAAACGACACTGAGATTCCATCTTACATCCATCAGAATGGCCAAGATCAAAAATTCAATCGACACCACATGCTGGCAAGGATGTGGAGAAAAAGGAACCCTCCTTCATTGATGGTGGGAATGCAAACTATTACAACCACTTTGGAAATCTATCTGGCGCTTTCTCAGAAAATTGGGAATAGGGTTTCCTCAAGACCCAGCTATTCCACTCCCTGGAATATACCCAGAAGAAGCTCCAGCACACAACAGGAACATATGCTCAACCATGTTCATAGCTACCTTATTCATAATAGCCAGAACATGAAACCAGCCAAAGTGTCCCTCAGTAGAAGAATGGATAAAGAAACTGTGGTACATTTATACTATGGAATACTACTCAGCTATTAAAAACAAAAAATTCCCGAAATTTGTGGACAAATGGAATGAACTAGAAATGATCATAATGAGTGAGTTCATCCAAAAGCAAAGAGTCAAATGGTATATACTCACTTATATCGAGACACTAGTCCAAGGGGTACGTCCCATGAAAGTCTTCACTTAGCAGGAAAGTGGGTCAGAGGAAAGGACATCCCATGGGGACTTTCGGTGAGAGAAGCATGGGAGAATGGGGAAATAGAAGGATCCAGAGGGTCCTACAAACCTACAAGAAGAACATTATGATGGGCAGATCTGGGCCCAAGGGTCCTGCTCAAACTAAGGCACCAGCCAAGGACAATATAGGCCGTAAACTTCAAACCCCTACCCAGATCTAGACAATGGGCAGGACATTCTCCACCATTGAGTGGAGAGTGGGGTCTGGCTTTCATGCAAACTCTGATGCCCCATTTTTGACCATGTTCCCTTGATGGGTAGGCCTGGTGGCACTCAGAGGAAGGATAGCAGGCTACCATGAAGAGACTTGATACCCTATGAGCATATACAGGAGGAGAGGTCCCCCTCAGTCACAGTCATAGGGGAAGGAAGTAGGGGGAAAGCGGGAGGAAGGGAGAAATGGGAGGATACAAAGGATGGGATAACTATTGAGATGTAATATGAATGAATTAATAAAAAGAAAAAAAAAAGAAAGAAAATGGGCTTGCCTACAGGGTGACCTTAGTGGAGGTATTTTCCCAGTTGAGGTTCCCTCCTCTCAGATGACTCTACTTGTGTCAAGTTGATAGAAAAACTAAGCAGCACACAGACTAAGGTGGAACAGGAGGGCTGGAGAGATGACTCAGTGGTTAAAAGCACTGACTGTTCTTCCAGAGGACCCAGGTTCAATTCCCAGCATGCACATAGCACCTCACAACTGTCTGTAACTCCAAGCTCTGACACCAAAGGCATGCATGCAGGCAAAACATCAGAGCATCTAAAATAAATTATTATTTTTTTAAAGATAGAGCAGAGTTCAATGTGGTGAGAAGACATGGCAGTAGGGAAGTGAGACCGCCTGCCACACTGTGTCCATGGCCGAAATGCAGAGAGACATGAATGCTGGTGCTCACTTCCCCCTCCTCCCCCGCCCTCTCTCTCTTTATTCAATCTAGGACCAAAAGCCCTGGAATGGGACCACTTCATTCAAGGTGGGTCTCCCATCCTCAGTTAAACCTCTCTGAAAATACCATTACACATGTGCCTACAGGTATGTCTTCTAGTAATTCCAAATCCAGGCAAGCTGACAATGAAGACTGAACACAACAAAGAACTGAAAAAGGCAGTCCAAAACTACAAGGACATAAATGAGTAGATTAAAGATGAAAACTGCTTAATAGGAGGAAGTTAGCAACAGTAAGCATAAAAATTAACACCTATGTAGACTGGTGAGGCATCACATGCCTATAATCCATGGGAATCAGAAGCTAAAAGTAGAAGGTCATGAGTTCAAAGCCAGCCTTGCTGCATAGTAATACACACACACACACACACACACACACACACACACACACACAACAATTACATTAATAAAGTATGAATTTGCTTCTATCTACCACTATTTCAGTAATAATATACAATAAAAGTTTATTAAGATGAGCAATGGCAGATATTTCTGGCATGAAAAATGTCTTTCAGCAGGTTTGCAACGCATTTCAGCAGACATTACCACGAACCTGGGATTCTGTTGCTAGGATCTGTCCTTGGGAAATAACATCCAAGAGGGAGGGGCTATATGCATTCATGCTTATCCAAGTATTCTTGGAGGGATAGGCACATTGTATAGTTTTAAGATATTTCTGAGTATTCAAAACATAATAAATAGTTCACATTTTTGTAGCACTTACTTTGTGCCTGAAAGTGTACCAAAGGTTTATGTGATTAAATAATTAATCCCTGTAAAATCCTGTTAGATGGATGGACTACTCTTGTACCACTTTATAGAGATGGAAAAAGAAGCACAAAGAAGTTAGCCCAGAAATAGGTGGGGCAGGGGAAACACCAGGGGCTACTTCTTGGACACAAATCGACTTTATAACATCCTCCTGAGAGACAATGATATGGACAACAAAACCTAACCAGAAACCTGAATCTCACTCGTGAACATTCTAAAGAGCAAGTAGTTCATTTGCTCATTTGAATATGCAAATAGGAATCCTGTTGGGCGGCTCAGGTGCATGCAGCATCTATTTAGCATACTGTTGTAACAATTTTTTCATTCTTTCCCACAAATCCCTCTTGTTCTGAATACTGTAGCTGACAGAAGTAGATGGCAATTTAGTTTGCCTCTGTTTACAATGCCTTTATTCAGTGACGTGTAGAACATCTTTTTACAGAAATCTCTTTCTTCACTACGCTAAAAAGCATGCAAATTTTAATAACATGATTCATTCATCTGGTGTGTTTTCCCAAATTTACTGCAATGATTTGGGGTTTTTTGTTGGTTTTTTTTTTTTTTTTTTCAAAGCATGTTCTGGCAAATCCAAAGAGTAAGCTTCATCAACATCACTTTTGGGAAACTTTTTCTAATTAAGTGGGGGAGAAAACAATATTGTGTTGCCATTTTGGTTGCAATGTTTTGTTCATTAATAGACATGGACATTTGTTATATATCTAATATTTGTGGTTACTTTTTTTTTCCAAACAAAAGAAGCAAACAGACGAGACTGGCTGGACTTGGCAGCCTGTGATTGTTGTTGGGAGATGAAAACAGGAGAATCAGAAGTTCAAGGCTGTGCTCCACTGTCTAGTGAGTTATGAGGTCAGCCTGAGCAGCGTGAGATGGTGTTTCAAAAACAAAACAGCCCGGTAACGTAGCTGCGCGGGGAGATAGAACCCGCTGCCAAGCCTAAGAGTCTGAGTTTGATTCCTGGGGCTCACGTGGTAGAAAGAACCAATTCCCACAAGCTGTCTTCTGCCCTCCACACTGTCACCATGGTAGGTGTAACACATGTGCACACACACACACACACACACACACACACACACGTACAAATAAATAAATAAATTGTAATAAAATTTAAACAAACAAACAAAAGGTGGTTTGTTACTGCTTCTATTGCAGTTCTGGAGACTGAACCCAGAGCCTTAAGAATCGAAAGTGAGCACCTACTGCTTAGCTGTAACCACAGGCAGAAAATCGATGTTCAGCAGATGAATTATCTGAGCTCTTTATATAGCACAAGCATTCTGCTCTGCCCTTCCATCACATGTGTTTTTAAAGCTTTTGCTTACTTTAAGCACTATTTATAAACACAAACATGTTCAAAGGATACTGATGGTAATAAGTACACTATGCTTCGTTGATCTCATAGAACATCACAAAAATGTCTCTCAGAATTTGTCAATGGTATGGAGAAATGTTTATTTTGTATGCAATAGGAAATGGTATAAGAAACCGAATGTTAACATATCAAGGTAAAACTATATGCATGGTAAAGATTGGGAAAAATGGTCTCAATGATATGAATGTTTAGTATCAGGTCTTTCATTAATTGTGTTTTTTTGTTATTTATTTCTTTTGGGGAGAATTAGAGTAAAGAACTAAGAAGTATTTTCAAAATACTATTCCTATTGGTTATTTATTATTATCATTATATTATTATTACTATTACATTTACTTATTAGGTGTGGCAGGCTCTTACTTATGAAGGGCAGAGGACAATTTGGATGAAGTTATCTCTTCTACCATCCAGGTCCTGCTAGGAGAACTCGGGCTATAAGGTTTGGCAGCAAGCACCCTCTCTGAATGGGCCGTCTCTCTGGATCAAAGTTTCTGATGGTCAAAAACCACTGTCTTCTTTTATTTTATTATCAGAAAAGGAGGAAGGAAATTGATGAAGGGAGAGAAAAGGGAAGAAACAATGCTCTCAAGCATCAGAAAAAAGAAAGCTAACCAGGCAGACAGCAACATCCCTAACTATGAATGCCAAGACAAGTCCTCAGCTTACACTTCTTGTTCTTGTGAATAGAGAGCATCCAGAATGCAGCAGTCAAGAGTGGAGACATGAAATAGCCAGTCTCCTCTAGTTCTGCTGGACCTCACCAGAAGTCACTTCAACCCACTATTCTCACAAGTCAAAGAAACTGGCATGGCCTATTATGTACGTCAGCTTTCTATTGCTGTGGCCAGTTATGTGAGACACTCAATTTGCATAGAGCAAACGTTGATTCTGGTTCATTTATATGGAGGACTTAGTCCATATTGTTCATCCCTATGACCTTGAGCATGTGGCAGGCCTGCAAATCATAGTGGGATCATGTGATAGAGAAAGCCTGCTCACCTCATGGAGATGAGGAAGCCAAAAGAGACAGGAAGGAGCCCAAATCACAAGGGCATGTTCTCAATGACCTAAGTTCCTCCCACTAAACCCCACCTCTTGAAGATCCCATATCTTCTCAACAACAGCATAGCCTGGAAACCCAGTCTTCAATATGTGTGCCTTTGGATAATACAAATACCCGAGCTATTGCATTCCCCCGACTCCCAGCTCTTTATAACTCAGCTGCAGCCAGGAGAAAAGCTCAAAGCAGGCTGTGTAAGAACAGCCACTTTAAACCCATTGAAGTTAGCCTTCTAATTTTCTTTTCACCAGATTTTGTTCTTCGATCTCAGGATATTATTGTCCCTTTGTGACAGAAGTACTATAGCCCTTTATAGATATGGCTGCCATCAACTTTTCTTAAATTGATTGTTGAACCTAAAGCATTTCTTCCAAACTCATGATGTTCCTTAAGGGAGAGAAAGGGAATGAAGGACAGAATTTCAGTCCTTGCCATGCTGGCTGTGGTGCTTGTTCTAAACCCTGAGCATGGGACTCACCTGAGCACCATTACACTCACTCACACACCATGCCTCAAAAGCACAGGTGTGCAGCCATAGACGAGACTCTCCCAAGACAATTGATGGGCTAGGGACTAAGCAGAAGACAGCAAATGGAAGAGACGGTTTTGACCCAGACCTAGTGCCCTATGGAGCTGGTTCATCTATAATTAAATAATCTGTACTAATGTCCTCTCCATCAGCCTGCATATCCATGCAGCCACCTTCCTTGTCATCAAGGTAGAGTTAAAACACCTTGCCTGGCATCCTCTCACTAATGCAGGATGAGTGAGAGGCAGAAAGACTGAATAATATCACAGAGGCTGTGGCTGCATCCTTGCAATTAATAGAAGCTGTTTACACTGAAGTGGAAGTGCTTTTTAATGGACTTGGTGTATGTGCAGAATGGTGTTAAATCAGTGGAAGATTGAGAAAATATTAGGGGAAATTTGCAGCTACTCTCATTATTAATTTGTAGAGGGTCTTTAATAAAGCAACAAATGAGAATATCTTTGACTACCTGTTAAGCCAATCAAAATAATGAGAAAGAAAGAAAATATCACCATCTCCAGAGACAATTACTAACTGTGCATTTCACAGTGAAAATTCCATCACAGATAAACCCAAACAAAAACCCTATTTTAACAAAGGATATGCCCTGCTGTTAAAAACACTATTAGACAAAAAAAAACAAAAGTATAATGACTCATGTGGATGAGAAGTTTATCAGCTAATGACTAGATACAACAGGTTCCTTGATTTAAAGTTGAATTAGTAGTGTATTTTATTACTAATTTTATAAATTGAAAGTTGGGGATGGAAATCAAGAAGAAAACAAAACCTACTCCAATAGAAAAGAGAGTGAAGAAGTTAGTGACTTAGATACATATTTATTCAGGAAAGTTCTCAGATCCCAGGAGATGATAAAATGACTGTTGAAAGAATCATAAAAGGCAGATGATGTGTTTTCTCCCCAGATTGCCATTGGGTTGTGGTTACAAGGAGAGATAAAGACAGTGGAGCCTAGAAAATGTGGGGAAGGGCTTAACCTTGATGAAAAGGATCTTGTAAACAGGCAGAAGACTTTTATTTTTAAATGGCTGCCCAGCTTTGCATGCATTTGTGTTCTGTTAACATTAAAGACCAGATATTCAAAGCCAAGGAAACCAGAAAACGTAATTGGACTGGCAACTAGAGTTAGTGGTGGGTGGGCAGGGAAAGACCTTAGGGTGTGGTGGGATGTTTTATTTTCTGTTCACAAACCTGTAGCTAAGAGCCAGGTAGAGAAGAGGACCCTTATTCTGCAGCTGGAGACAAATTCCTCAGGTTTGTGGAGCCCAAGTGAACTTGGGAAACGCCAGTGTCTCCACAGTGAACAATTAGGAGAATAGACTACATGACAAATTTGGATGACTTGCTGGAATATTGACTTGCAAAAGGACACACAGAGAGAGAGAGGAGAGAGGAGAGAGAGAGAGAGAGAGAGAGAGAGAGAGAGAGAGAGAGAGAGAGAGAGAGAGAGAGAGAGAGAGAGAGAGAGAGAGAGAGAGAGAGAGAGCTGTGGTAAATGAGTCTTCGTTATGGTCCAACCGGCTCAGGAGCCCAGTTGTCAGAAACCATCCCCACCTCGACCAGGACAACAAACATGGAAGGCAAGTTCACCTTCAGCTCAGGCCTTCCTCCAGCTGTTTGGACAAGCTTGTGGCGTGTTGTTGTGTCTGTTAAATATAATCGAGAGCGGCTTGCTCTAGGGCAAATGAAGGATTTGATTAACGGGAGTGTTCTCCTTTCTTCTTTCTTGTTTTTGTTCAGCCTTATCCAGTTTTTTTGGTGGTGGGGGGGTTGTTTTGTTTGCTTTTAACTGTTGTTTAAATGTTGTCATGTTCTAGGGCAATTTCCAGTTTCTGTTATGGACAACCAAATGCTACAGGCGCATAGGCACGTTTATGGTATGTGTGTGGTTTGTGTGTGCACATGTGTGCATGTGTAAGTGTGTGTGTGTGTGTGTGTGTGTGTGTGTGTGTGTGTGTGTGTGTGTGTGTGTTCTAGGATGAAGAAGGCATGGAGAAGGAGTGCACCCCAGAGTGTCTTATTTTAGTATCCTAACCCAAATAACTCACCAAACCAAAACTGAAGTGGACTATGAAAAACTCTGAAGAAATGCCAAGTGGCCTGTTCCCCAGGGCCCTGCTGGCGTCTGCACGAGGCAGCTATAGCTTCTTTGTTAACAAGTACATCCTTCTGTTGTTCTCCATGGCTTTTGACGTGTCCCGCTTATATACCACTCTGAATGCCATGGAGGGGAAACTGGGAAAGAGCAGGTGTGGCATCTGCCATTCATCTTTCACAAACCACAAATCCCAAAAAAAAAAAAAGGGTGGGATTTGTGAACAAATGCATATATACAGAGCTCCAGCCAGGGAGGGGGAAAGGCTGATACAACTGTGATCCCGTCAGGCCCAAGGAAAGGAGAGAGAAAGATAGAAGAAAGATGCTGCTCCCCCTTGAGAACAAATGACCCTGGCTGACACCAAACTTTATCTGAAGAGCTTAAAAATTAAGAAATAGGGCTCGGAGCACCAGTGACACAGTTCATTAGCATGTGGAGGTCCTTATATAAAACGAACATGACCGTCAATGCCATTGGAACCTGGAGGGAGCTTCTAGTTACTGAGATCCCAAAGAGAATGTGCTGTGCTTTCTTTACACTTCGTGCATTCAGTTGTGCAGCTGATGGATCTGTGGAAGACTCTGGGCCTCGAACACAGCACACATTCAGAAAGCAAAAGCACCATTTGGTGGCATGTAGATGCAATGGAAGAGAATCTGTCCCCTTTCTCCTCTGTGACTCCATTGATCATCATTCTCAGTATGTGCCTTGTTGCCTCTGTGTGTGTGTGTGTGTGTGTGTGTGTGTGTGTGTGTGTGTCCTCTCTCTGTCCTTCTGTCTCCTCTCTCTTTCTCTGTCTCTTTGTCCCTCTCTCTGTCTCTCTTTCTATTTTGTGCCTTTGACTCAGAGTCCCCGGCTGAATTCCAATTTGCAGCCTGCCTCAGACTCCTAACCTGCCCCCACAGTACCTGACATCCCAATACTTATACTTTCTCATTCCCAAAATTATACCCATTCCCAGTTATTTCCACAGAATGAACCCATTACTACAGCTCTTACCTGCCTCGGTACTGGACCTCTGTTTTATCAGATTGCCTGTCATAAGCATTCCCAGGCTTAGAAGCCTCCCTTCTCTTTCGGTGTCCTTGGAAGATAGTTCCAATGCTCCTTCTGATGTTTATGGCATCTCCAATGCCTGCCCAAACACTTAAGCAGCCTCCCCCTGACATGCAGCAGGTTGTCACTTGCCTTTTGCAATATCCAGTGCATTTCTGCAACCCTCTGTTTAGGCAATCCACCTACCCCCACCTACAATGGATCTCCCCCTTCTTCCTCTTCAGCTTTCACTCTTCCTTTGCTTTAGAGTCAAGTCCCACCTTCTCCTGGTTCCCTCTTTGTCCAGACAGGACTCTCAGAACTCCAGAGGCTGAGGACTGTGGGTCTCACGGGGCCACCAGTCTGGGGTTTTTTTTTTTTTTTTTCTGTCATTTTGCCTTCTTCCGTTAATCTTAGTCCCACAGTCAATCCATGCCTGTACTCACTGATCCTCTACTGACTGCCTAGCATGTTCCAGGAACCCAGCACTGAGACTCTGCTGTCAAGATGCTCTTGATCATAGAGAAGAAGAAAAAATGCCTGGGTCAATAAGCAGATTCCCATTATGTGTGGTTCTTTCTGAAGGACTGGTGCACAGGTCTCTGAGGCTAGTGGTGGCTTTTGTTTTGTAGCTCCATTAAGCTGACTATGCTTACACCAGGCTTGGTTGGTTGGTTGGTTGGTTGGTTGGTTTTGGTTTGGGGAGGTTTTTCATTTGTTTGTTTTTTAAAGTCTTGCTCCATGTCCCTGAATGTGCCAATAGCAGATTAAGGCTGGAAATTATCTAGATGATCTTTGAATTTCTTCAGTCTTCCAGGAAAAAGATTTGGGGCCAGAGTAACTTCCCCACAGAATATCTCTGGAAGCCAAAACAAATATTGAATTGCCTCACCAAAAAAACGTGTTTAATGAATGGTATGCGAACAAAACTTTTCCATGTGTAATTTTTTTTCTACTTTTGAATTTTAAGCCATTTTCATGAATGACTCTTTGAAAATAAATGGTGCCGAGCATGGTGATAGATGTCATTCATCCAAACACTCAAAAGCTGAGGCAGGTGGACCTCTGTGTGTCTCAGGCCAGCCTGGCTTAAATAGAAAGTCCCAAAACTAACAGAGAGACCCTGTCTCCGAAAAGAGGAGGAGGAGGAGGAGAACAAGGAGGGAGGGAGGAAAAGAAGGAGGGAGGGAAGGAAGGAAGGAAGGAGGGAAGGAGGGAGGGAGGGAAGAAAGGAGGGAGGGAGGGAAGGAAGAAGGGAGGGAGGGAGGAAGGGAGGGACGGAGGGAGGGAAGGACAAGGAAGGAGGAAAGAAGGGAACTCCTGTATTCACTACAGTTTCAATGACTCAGTGGGACAAAGCTGAATTTGCTAGATTGCTCTGTCTGTCTCCTGAAGGATGGATGGTAAAAAAATGATGATTTAGAAAGCCTTTTAAAAAAATAATAAATAAATAAATAAAAAATAAATAAATAAATAGAAGAAAGTCTTTAATGCCAGGCAGTGGTGCACACCTGTAATCCCAGCTGTCTGAGAGGCAGAAGCAGGTGGATCTCTGTGAGTTTGAGGCCAGCCTCGTCTACACAGTGAGTCCAGGACATCCAGGGCTACACAGAGAAACTCTGTCTTAAAAAAAAAAACAGAGAGAAAGAAAGAAAGAAAGAAAGAAAGAAAGAAAGAAAGAGGGAAGGAGGGAGGAAGGAAGGAAGGAAAGAAGGAAGGAAGTCTTTAATGTGGACAGAGATGAGGAAAACTACAGGAAGAATGCAGAGCGAATATAATGCATAATAAAATCACAGCAAGTCCTGGTCTGGGGAGATGGCTCCATCAACGAGGTATTTGTCACATAAGTGTGATGACATGAGTTCAGATCCCTAGCTTACACACACACTCACACACTCACACACACACACACACACACACACACACACACACACACACACATATATACTCTTGGCTACCTCTTGTGTCTGATGGATTTGTTTTGTTTCTCAATATTCCTATATTAAGTCCAGAATAGGTCACTGGGAAAGGAAAAAAAAGAAGAAGAAGAAGAAGAGTAATTTAGGCTTGACTCGGCTATCTCTGGTTTTGACCCAGGTGCTTTCCTGGTAGATAAGGAAGTGAGCAATAGCAGGCTGTGGAAGATCCTGCAGGGCTTATATGACCTTTGCTCAGCCCATCTGTTCCACTGTGTCTATAGCAGAGCTCCCCAGAGTCAGCATGAACTGTAGACTGAGCCCTATTCCACACTATTCCTCCGCATCCCATTTGGTCTTCCATCTTGTCATCTCGTGATGAAAGGGCTGCTTATAGGCACTGAGGCTGGGTTCCGGGGTCAGCTGACAAGTACTCGGAGAAATGGCATATGAGATAGCAGCCTTTCCCCCCTGCATACCTGCTGTGGTTTGTATGAAGTCTGTTCTCTCCAAATGTGTATTGACATGTGATTGCTAGTGTAGTAGAACTGGGAGGCAGGCCCTGAAATGGGTAGTAAGCTAAGAAATTTTGCTCTCACAGGACTAGATCAGTTACCACAAGAGCTGGTTGTTCCAAAGGAGACACTGTTTTTGTGTGTTGGCTCTTTGTGCAATGAACTGAGGAAGTAAAAGATAGTCACCAACAACACGATGCCAATGCCTTTGGGCTACAATATCCACACAAAAAAGCAAATTTATTTCCTTATAGATCCCCTCAGGTGCATGTACTCTGACAGAGGGAAGCAGGACAATAAGTAATGTTACTTTGATAAGAAACAAATATATTCTCAAATGAGTGTCCTTTCTGTAAACACGTCTCAGAGCAGAAGCCTTGTAGAGGAAACCCCCCATTTCCCACCAAGCACCACAGGCTCCAACTCAATCAACCTCAAGTTCACAACCTTGGAGAAGTTCATGCGAACAAAGACCAGGTAAGACTCGATTGAACTCCTGTTAGCTATCTCTTTCCTTCTCGCCCTGTGTGCAGCTCACACTTAGCCAATTTGTGGTGTTCCCACTGGCAGGCCTGGAAACTATTAAAAAACAGACATGCAGGCTGAAGTCCAAACAACTGGATGAAGCATCTCCGGGCAAGTCATAAACACATCCGTGTGCTTAGCGCTCATACTCCCTTCAGGGGTCTTTGTTAGACTCCTTATCACACCAAGTGCACAGACCCCCAAATGACTGGATTTGCGTGCTCCCTGGGGTCTTGTAGAATCCACTTTAGCTGATTTGGAAATGTCTGCTGAGCTGCTGAGGCCCTCCGAAAGATTACAGTGAGGACACACACTCACTATTGGCTGGTGTATGTTCCTACCATGGAAACCCAGGGTCCAACTTTGCTTCCTCCAGTCCATGCTCAGTTATTAGGGAAAGAGAGAAACAAAGGTGGACCAATGTGTTGAACTGTGTCTTCCCACATACCTTACCTCATCTCCAGCTGCCTTCAAATACCTAATACACAGTGCACATGCTCTGTTAGCAATGGTTATACTCTCCCACTTAGACAATACTGAGAAGGAAAATTGCCTATGCGTGTTTAAAACACACGTAACTCTTCCCTATCCACAATTGGCTAAGTTTAAGATGCAAACCCACAGGTACAGAGGGCTGGCTGTGCCTACTGAGTGGGAGGGAGGCTTCCCTGTGCCCAGCGTCCCCAGGAACCTCCCTGCTATGAAGGGTTCTCCATCTGTTCCCTCTACAGAACCAGATCTGAGGTGAAGAATGGGAAAGGAAATCCACAGGAGCAGGGTTTTAAGCCTCCAGTGTGTGTGTTTGGCTTGTTGGAAGCAAGGTTTCTTCCGGAGTTGCCATGTGTCTAGGGAAAAGACAATCTGAGTGAGCAGACAGCCCGCTCTTTCACAGGAAGCCCTGTGTAATCAGAGATGAGCCCAGCCTGTCTACTGCCATGCAATCCTGAACACTTCTAATCTCATCACTTCTTTTCTATGAGCCTCAAAAATTCCATAGTTCAACAGCTTTATGACCAGGAAGCAGAAAATAAGACCATCAACTCCAAAAGAGAAGACAGGACCATGTCTCTTCACCTACATGTGCTTTCTCTGGGCTTCTGGGCTTCCTTCCTTCCTTTCCTCCCTCCCTCCCTTCCTCCCTCCTTCCTTTCTTTCTTTATTGTTGTTTGTCTTTTGCTTTTTCAGAAAGGATTTTCTGTGTAGCCCTGGCTGTCCTGGACTCACTCTGCAGACCAGGCTGGCCTTGAACCCACAGGGATCTGCCTGCCTCTGCTTCCCAAGTGCTAGGTTTAAAGGTGTGCACCACCATGCCCAGTGGCCTCAAGATTTTCTTTTAATTTCTGTCATTTTGTTGAAATATGTGGTTCATTACTGACTATGATCTCCATACCTTTAAGATGGATCTAGAAATTTCTTTGCTAAGGTTAAGACTATCTTCACACACTACCTGAAATAAAGTATTATAGATATATACAAAAAAACTTTCTGTGGTTATTTAATAAGCTAAAAATATAAGAAAATTATATAAACCAATAATTGAAACACTGTAAAGGAGAGAGAGTAGCTAAGGAAATACACAGTCTCAGATATAGGGCAAAAGTATAAAATATTTACTGACTGATTTTATGAAAATGAAAGCAATGGGTCATGTGACATAGTAAGCCACTGTGCTCTGGGCACTTTGACTCCACACTTTCTTGTCATCCTATCTTCCCTGCCTCACCATTCCTGAAAGTTCATCAAAACATCAGCACACTCTACCTTCTGGAATGTCAGGGTTATATCAAAACACAAGGGAAAGGTGGTCAATCAACTCGTGTCTTGAACCTCAGAACTCACAAACTCACTCACAGCAGAGATAATCGTTCTGCCTTCGAGAGCCAGGGATTTGCATTTCAGTGGACTGGGCCTACTGAAGCACAGAGAGTTTGTGAGGTAACAGTAAGTTGCAAGGCGTGCAGCTGAACTGAAAGCAGCATTGTTGACTCTAGTAGAGAGTTAGGAAAGATTGGCAGTAAAGTCAGAAGCTGATGTGAGTTTCTAAGAGAGTTCTAGTCATCAGTCACATGACTATCGCTCAGGGCAAGTTCTGGAGAGAGAGGAACTGATAGAAGTTCCAGACAGGACTCAGAGCTGGAGAGGAACCTAGGAAGGTAACCTAAGAAGTCGCCTTTACTTGAGAGCCTTGGCCCCCAAAGACAGTGGGGAGCCTCTAAAAACTACCCCACATCCCTCCTCCTTCCACGAGGAAGGTGAAGGGCCAACAAAGCTCCAAAGCCAAAAGATCCTCAGAATCACATGACTCGCATTCAGAGTGTGTACACAACAAAGAGGAAGCATGATGTGATCCTGTCACTAAGGGGGAGTGCCAGTGAGTGTACTGGGACAGGAAATGGTATGTTTTCTTCTCTTCAGCACTAGTAATAAGTAGATGGTTCTCCTCTACATCTCAAAGATAGCCTCCAGTAATTTACCTCTGACTCAGTTCTAGGCCCAGTCATTGTAGATCAGGATTTAATGGAAGAATTATGTGGAGGATTGCTTTCACTTTCAAAGTTATATGTTCTGGAAATTCAAGTTCTTGGTGAATTAAACTTGCATACTTCCTGTACATGTTAACAGGAAAATAATCTAATAAAGACTATTTAAAAATCACTAATATCCTCTTCAACTAGGATGGGTTACTCTAAAGACTTGCTTAAGAAATAAGCTTGGGGACTCGAGAGATGGCTCAGTAGTTTAAGAACACATACTGCTCCTCCAGCGGACCAAAGTTTGATTCTCAGCATCCATGTCAGGTGGTTCACAGCCACCTGTAAATCCAGCTCTAGGGGATCTGATGCCTCTGACCTCTATGGGCTCAGGGACTCAAGAGCACATACTCGCACATATGTAAATAACCAAGATTAATGGGGATTTTTTTTTTGTATCTTGATAAAATGTAAGTACTCATGTAGTCATTGCTAGATGACTGTTTAAATAGTCAAGTCATTATCAATATAAAATAATTCTCTTGGGAAATGAAAATGTGGAAAGTAGAAGAAATGAGAAATAACAAGGATCTTAGTATAGGAGACTTCTAAATTAAATTGGAGTGAGGTATCAACGATAGCACTGAATCAAAAGATCTAGGAGGCAGCCATTGCCATTACCTACCAGGAAAAAAAATGAGATCCAAGATGGCGGCAAGCAGTGTGGACCGTGCTCGGAGGCGTCAGTGAACAATTCAGGGAATTGCACAGATTTCTGAGCCAGGAACACCGAGGTCTCCACACCACAGCAGCGGGAGAGCTCCATGGTTCTGAGGGTCCAGGGTGAGGAGGACCTGTGTGCCCCTGCACACGAGAGGAGCGCGGATTTTCTCAGATCGGAGCAGCAGCGGCAGACACAACAGCAGCAATGACACCAGTGGCACCAGCGGCGGTGGCTGAGGTTTGCAGCTCATAGCCTTCTGGTGGCGGCGATTGGTGTGGTGGCCAGTGGGAGTTGCTGCGGGAGAGGGGACTCTGGGCAGGATTTGGGTCGCGTGGTGCCTAGGGACCCAGACTGGACTCGGCGGACAGTTCGGCCCCAGAGTCCCGGGTTCAGTTCAGTGCACAGTGTCGTGGAGACACTGACTCAACTCAGCAAGCAATTCTGCCTGAGGCACCACCTCAGCTCAGCGGCAGCTCCCCTGCGGTGATGCAGTCTGGGCGGAGCACTTGGTTCTAGCAGTGGCGCAGGCTCAGCACAGCCGCAGTTCTCCTGCTGTGACGCAGGCTGGGCGGAGCACTCTGCTCCTTCCACCAGCGGCGCGGGCTCAGCGCAGCCGCAGTTCTCCTGCTGTGACGCAGGCTGGGCGGAGCACTCTGCTCCTTCCACCAGCGGCGCGGGCTCAGCGCAGCCGCAGTTCTCCTGCTGTGACGCAGGCTGGGCGGAGCACTCCATTCATTCCACCAGCGGCGCAGGCTCAGCGCAGCCGTAGTTCTCCTGCTGTGACGCAGGCTGGGCGGAGCACTCCGTTCATTCCACCAGCGGCGCAGGCTCAGCACAGCCGCAGTTCTCCTGCTGTGACACAGGCTGCGCAGAGAGCTCAGCTCCACCGGAGGCCCTAGATTGGCACAGCCGCAGTTCTCTTGCTGTGACGCAGGCAGGGCAGAGCGCTCAGGTCCACCGGCTCTAAGACTCGGGTTGGACACAGTGTGCAGTTTGAATCCAGAATTCCTGGCTGAGCTTGGCAGACAGTTCGGGCCCTGAGTCAATAACTGACCAGAGCACACACTTTAGGCCAAAAGCCCCTAGCTGAGATTGGTGCGCAGTCCCAGCCCAAAAATTCTGGCTGGACCCTGTGTACATTTGGGGCCCAGAATCCCTAGCTGAGCTCGGCAGACGGTTCAGGCCCTGAGAATCTAGCTGAGTTCAGCCCGTGGTGTGGGCCCAGTGTTCCTGGCTGGACTTGGCAGGGGACACAGAAGGCTATGGATACCTTGGCCTGACCCAACGCTCATTCAGAGACCCAGAAAAATTGCAGGACCCACAGCACAGGGGAGCTGAGGATCACTGGCTGTGAGAGTCTAAAACGACAGGGCTAACCTCCTAACATCCACACCAGTGAAGCATTAGAGCTTCCAGCCTAGGGAAATTGTGAGAAAACAAGTGAACTTATCATCAGACTCCCTCCATCCAACTCTGGAAGCTACCCAACAAAAACAAAGATGGCAAGATGTCTAAAGGACAGCGAAAAAGCATACGCAAAAAAAAAAAAAAAAAACAAAACAAAACAACATGGTGTCTCCAGTTTCCAGCTATCCCAAAGAAAACAACTCAGAGAACTCAAATACAATGGAAATACAAGAAAATGACTTCAAATCCTTAGTAATGAGGATGGTAATGGAGGAAACAAATAAAATTCGTAATCAAATGCAGGAAGAAGCAGACAAACAGGTGAGAGACATAAAAGAAGCACATAGAGTGGAACTGGAAAAATTGCAGGAAAATGCAAACAACCAGATGAAAGAAATAAAACGGTTAAAGCGCTGAAGACCTATAAAGAGGCAATGGAAGAAACTCAGGAGTATACAAACAATCAGATGAAAGAAATCAAAAAATCAGTTCAAGATCTGAAAATGAAAATGGATTCAATGATAAACACACAGACAGAAGAAAAACGAGAACATGAGACCTCAGAGAAGAAGGCGAGCAACACAGAGGTGAGCTTTTCTAACAGAATCCAAGAGATGGAAGAACGAATCTCAGGTCTAGAAGATATAATCACAGATCTTGAAGCAACCATTAAAGAAAATGCCAAATCTGGAAAACTCCTGACACAAAACATCCAAGAGATTAAGGACACCATGAAAAGAAGAAATCTGAGGATGATAGGCATTGAAGAAAGAGAAGATATCAGACTCCAAGGCCCAGAAACTATTCTCAACAAAATCATAGAAGAAAATTTCCCCTAAAGAAAGAGATGCCTATAAACATACAAGAGGCCTACAGAACACCAAATAGAATTGACCAGAAAAGAAAAACTGCCCGTCACATAATAATCAAAACACAAAACATACAGAAGAAAGAAAAAATATTAAAAGCTGCAAGGGAAAAGGGCCAAATAACATTTAATGGCAAACCTATCAGAATTACACCCGACTTCTCAGCAGAGACCATAAAAGCCAGAAGGGCCTGGACAGAGATCCTGCAAACCCTAAGAGACCACAGATGCCAGGCCAGACTACTTTACCCAGCAAAACTATCAATAACCATTGATGGAGAAAACAAAATATTCCATGACAAAAACAAATTCAAACAGTACCTATCCACAAATCCAGCTTTACAGAAGGTACTAGAAGGAAAACTCCATCCCAAAGAGTCAAGCTACAACCAAAACTACTCAAGAAATAGATAACTATCCCATGGCAAAAACACAACTACACAAACGCTCGACTGGAAACAACATCAAAATTAAGACTCTTAACAGTCACTGGTCATTAATATCTCTCAACATCAATGGTCTCAATTCTCCAATAAAAAGAGACAGACTAACTGAATGGGTGCATAAACAAGATCCAACATTCTTCTGCATTCAAGAAACACATCTCACCCATAATGATAGGCATTACCTCAGGGTAAAAGGTTGGAAAAAATATTCCAAGCAAATGGTCACAAGAAGCAAGCAGGCGTAGCCATTTTAATATTGAACAAAATAGACTTTCAACCAAAATTAATCAAAAGGGATGAGGAAGAACACTTCATACTCATCAAAGGTAAAGTCAACCAAGATGACATCACAATTCTGAACATCTATGCTCCCAATACAAGGGTACCCACATTTGTAAAAGATCTGCTAAAAAAGCTTAAACCACACATCAATCCCCACACAATAATAGTGGGAGACTTCAATACCCCACTCTCACTGAAGGATAAGTCACTGAAACAGAAACTAAGCCGAGAAATAACATCATTAACCAATGCCATGGGTCAAATGGATCTAACAGATATCTATAGAACCTTTCACCCAAACAAGAAAGAATATACCTTCTTCTCTGCACCCCATGGAACCTTCTCCAAAATTGATCACATCGTAGGTCACAAAGCAAGCCTCAGTAGATACAAGAGGATTGAAATAATACCTTGTATTCTATCAGATCACCATGTTCTTAGGCTGCAATTCAACAACAACAGAAATAACAAAAAGCCTACACGTACGGGGAAACTAAACAACTCTCTGCTAAATGACACCTGGGTCAGGGAAGAAATAAAGAAAGAAATCAAGGAATTTCTGAAATTCAATGAAAATGAAGGAACAACATACCCAAATTTGTGGGATACATTGAAAGCAGTGCTAAAAGGAAAATTCACAGCACTAAGTGCCTTTAAAAAGAAATTGGAAACATCGCACATAAGCATCTTAACGACACAACTGGAAGCCCTAGAAAAAAAAAGAAGAAGCAGAAACACCCAAGAGGAGTAGAGGTCTGGAAATAATCAAACTCAGGGATGAAATTAACAAACTAGAAACTAAGAAAACAGTCCAAAGAATCAACAAAACCAAGAGTTGGTTCTTTGAGAAAATCAACAAGATAGACAGACCGTTAGCCACACTAACTAAAAGGCAGAGAGATAGTATTGACATCAACAAAATCAGAAATGAAAAGGGAGACATAACAACAGACACTGAAGAAATACAAAGAATCATAAGATCCTACTTGGAAGGCATATACGCCACAAAATTTGAAAATCTAAGGGAAATGGACGATTTTCTTGACCAAGTTCACTTGCCAAATTTGAGTGAAGAACAGATAAACAAGCTAAATTGTCCCATTTCCCCTACGGAAATAGAAGCAATCATTGATAGTCTCCCAACCAAAAAAAGCCCAGGGCCAGATGGTTTCAGTGCAGAATTCTACAAGACCTTCAAGGGCGAGCTAATACCGATACTACTCAAGCTACTCCAAAAGATAGAAATGGATGGAAAATTACCAAATTCATTCTATGAGGCCATAGTCTCATTGATACTTAAACCTCACAAAGACTCAACAAAGAAAGAGAATTTCAGACCAATTTCTCTTATGAACATCGATGCAAAAATACTAAATAAAATACTGGCAAAACGAATACAAGAACACATCAAAGATATCATTCATCATGACCAAGTAGGTTTCATTCGAGGCATGCAGGGATGGTTTAATATATGGAAATTCGTCAATGTAATCCACCATATAAACAAACTGAAAATAAAAAACTACATGATCATCTCTTTGGATGCATAGAAAGCATTTGATAAAATCCAACACCCATTCATGTTTAAAGTTTTAGAGAGATCGGGGATACAAGGCACTTTGCTCAACATAATAAAGGCTATATACAGCAAGCCAATAGCCAAAATCAAAGTAAATGGTGAGATACTCAAGAAAATTCCTCTAAAATCGGGAACAAGGCAAGGCTGCCCACTCTCTCCATATCTCTTCAATATAGTACTCGAAGTTCTAACCAGAGCAATAACACAACAAAAGGAGATCAAGGGTATCCAAATGGGAAAGGAGGAAGTCAAATTATCCCTATTTGCAGATGATATGATAGTGTACATAAGTGACCCTCAAAATTCCACCAGAGAACTTCTACAGCTGATAAACACCTTCAGCAAATTGGCTGGATACAAAATTAACTCAAAAAAGTCTGTAGCCTTCCTGTACACAAATGACAAGCTTGCAAAGGAAGAAATTAGGAAAACCATACCCTTCACATTAGCCACAAGCAATATGAAATATCTAGGAGTTATTGTAACTAAGCAAGTGAAGGACTTGTTTGAAAAAAATTTCAAAATTCTGAAGAAAGAGATTGAAGATGACCTGAGAAGATGGAATGATCTTCCTTGCTCATGGATCAGGAGAATTAACATAGTAAAAATGGCCATCCTACCAAAAGCAATCTACAGATTCAGTGCAATCCCTATCAAAATACCTACACAATTTTTTAAAGATATTGAAAGTTCAATTCTGAACTTCATATGGAAAAACAAAAAACCCAGAATAGCTAAAACAATCTTGTACAATAAAAGGTGCTCCAGAGGAATCTCCATACCTGATCTCAAACTCTACTATAAAACAATAGTAATTAAAACAGCATGGTACTGGCACAGCAAAAGGCTGGTTGATCAGTGGAATCGAATCAAAGACCCATATATGAAACCACACACATATGGTCGCTTGATTTTTGACAAAGAAGCCAAATTCATTCAATGGAAAAGAGATAGCATCTTCAACAAATGGTGCTGGTCTAACTGGAGGTCTATGTGTAAAACAATGCAACTGGACCCATATTTGTCACCTTGCACAAAACTCAAATCCAAGTGGATTAAAGACCTCAATATAAAACCAGAGACACTAAGTCACTTAGAGGAAAAAGTGGGGAAGAGCCTGGAACATATTGGCACAGGAGACAACTTCCTGAACAGAACACCAACGGTCCAGGCCTTAATGTCAACCTTTAATAAATGGGACCTCATGAGGCTGAGAAGCTTCTCTAAGGCAGGAGACACTGTCAAGAGAACAAAGCGACAGCCTACAGACTGGGAAAAGATCTTCACCAACACTACATCTGACAAAGGTCTAATATCCAAAATATATAAAGAACTCAAGAAATTAAACACCACCAAACCAAATAACCCAATTGAGAAATGGGGCTTGGAACTAAACAGAGAATTCTCAACAGAGGAATATCAAATGGCTGAGAAACACTTAAAGAAATGCTTAACCTCTTTAGTCATCAGGGGAATGCAAATCAAAACAACTCTGAGATTCCATCTTACACCCATCAGAAGAGCTAAGATCAAAAATTCAAGTGACACCACATGCTGGCGAGGATGTGGGGAGAGAGGAACACTCCTTCATTGCTGGTGGGAATGCAAACTAGTACAGCCACTTTAGAAATCTATCTGGTGCTATCTCAGAAAACTGGGAATAGGGCTTCCTCAAGACCCAGCTATTCCACGCCTTGGAATATACCCAGAAGATGCTCCAGCACACAACAAGAAAATTTGCTCAACCGTGTTCGTGGCAGCCTTATTCATAATAGCCAGAACATGGAAACAGCCTAAGTGTCCCTCAGTAGAAGAATGAATAAAGAAACTGTGGTACATATACATTATGGAATACTACTCAGCTATTAAAAACAAGGAATTCCCGAAATTTGTGGATAAATGGATTAGCTAGAAATGATCATAATGAGTGAGTTAACCCAGAAGCAGAAAGAATCAAATGGTATATATTCACTTATATCTGCATGCTAGCCCAAGGGGCATGTCCCACAAAAGCCTTCACTTACCAGGAAACTGGGACAGAGGGGAGGACATCCTATTGGGACTCTAGATGAGAGAAGCATGGGAGAATAGCAAAGTAGAAGGATCCAGAGGGTCCTAGAAACCTACAATTAGAACATTATGATAGGCAGATTTGGGCCCAGGGGTCCCACTCAAACTAAGGCACCAGCCAAGGACAATAGAGGCAATAAACTTTAAGCCCCTACCCAGATCTAGCCAATGGTCAGAACATTCTCCACAGTTGAGTGGAGAGTGGGATATGACTTTCTCACGTACTCTGGTGCCTCACATTTGACCATGTCCCCTGGAGGGGGAGACCTGGTGGCATTCAGAGGAAGGACAGCAGGTTGCCAAGAAGAGACTTGATACCCTATGAGCATATACAGGGGGAGGTATTTCCCCTCAGGAACAGTCTTAGGGGAGGGGAATAATGGGAAAATGGGGGGAGAGAAGAATGGGAGAATACAAAGGATGGGATAAACATTGAGATGTGACAAGAATAAATTAATAAAAAAACTAAAATAAAATAAAATTCAACAAAACTCTGGCTGGAAATGTCTAAGAAGAGTGATGGGCACACTGGTGGATTTGACCTCTGAGATGAAAAGAATCCTTAAAAAGAATTAGAACAGCCAGCCCCCCCCCACACACCCCAAATTGGCAAATGCTATATCTATAGATTCTGGCACAGCTGGTTGAAAATATTTAAGAGAAAATTAAAGACCAAAAAAGGTGACGCTTGCTCTTTAGCCAAGTGCGATGGTGCACACCTGCAACACTCAGCCCTCAGGGGGCTAAAAATACAAGAATCACGAATTCCGTGCCAGCCTGAGCCATATAGCAAGCCCCTATCTATAATTTAAGTCAAATAAAATATCCAAGCAGCAAGATGGCTCAGTGGGTAAGGCGCTTATCAGCAAGCCTAACCGATTGAGTTCAATACTCAGGACCCACATGGTGGAAGAAAACAATCAACTCTCAAAGTTATCCTCTGACCTCCTTTCACTGTGGCATACATGTGCTTGCACACAAATTAATCAATTAATTAATAGTAAAAAAATGAATCTATCTATATTAGTATATATTCCTCATTTTCCTGTGCATCCACATGGATACACACACACACACACACACACACATACACACACACACAAATCAATCAATAAGTAAACAGTAATAAAAAGTTAAGCTAGTTATATTAACATATATAGTCTTCATTTTTTCCCTAAATTATCCAGCAGAGGAACACAATAAAATGTTTGTATTGTACTAGATGCTATAATAATTTAAGTATGCAGGAAGTTTGTATTCCTGTTACACCATTCTGTAGAAGGGACTTGGGCAGCGTGGTTTCGGTATCATCAGGAAACCCCAGAGACCTAGGAATTCCACAGAGAAAAGCTCCAGATAGTGAAAAGGAAGAAGAAGGCTTGTTTGAGGCAGTAGTAAGACCCCCAAGAGCAGATAACCGTGGAAACAGGAAGTAAAGAAAACTGGAATACACCCTCCAAACCCAGCTTGCTCCATGTGCCTTCCTCGCCAATTTTACCGGTCACCCAGCTACGCAACGTCATGAGGCTCACTCTAGCTTGACTGCAGAGAATACTCTGACGTGTGGTGCCAGTGGCGACAATTGCCTAAGCTGGTTTTCAGGAATTCAGAGGCTGCTTTTCGTGTAACGCTAATCAGTGTTAATTGCCAGCCTCTTCACGTGGGTCTGCACGAGGGCATGGCTGGTGAGCTCGGCACGTCAGAGCAGAAGCCACTGCAGATCTCGCTACGGCCACCACCTTCTGAACCCATGAAAAGCCATGAGGGCTGTCCACACACCTGTGCACCTTAGCTCACTTTCCCCAGGGGCTCAGATAGATTTGCAGCAGAATTCTACCAGACTTTCAAAGAATAACTACAAACAATACTTCTTAAATTATTTAAAACTATAGAAACAGAAAAGGCAGTTCCAAATTTCTTCTATGAAGTCAGTATTACTTTAATGCCAAAACCAGGTAAAGACACAACAAAACAATGACACTACCCACCAATATTCCTGATAAAATAGATGCAACCCCCTCAACAAAAGCTGAATACAGATATGTGCCAAACAGATCATCCACTGCAACCAACTTGACTTTGTCCCAGAGATACAGAAATTGTTCAATATATATATTTAAGTCCATAAAGGTAATGAATCATATATGTGAGCTTAAAGACAAAAATTGCATGATCATCTCAAAAGATGCAGGAGGGAAAAAAACTTTGATAAAACCCAGCCTATTTTCATAACAAACTTCCTAGGGGAAACAGGACTGGAGAGAATATAGCTCAACATGATAAAAGCATCTGTGACAACCTACAGCCAACATCATCCCAAGTGGATAAAAGCTGAAACGACTCCATTGAAATAAATAATGACACAGGGCCATCATAGCCCCACTCTTTTTCAATACAGTGCTGAAGCCCTAGTTAAAGCACTAAGACAAGATAAGAAACTTGAGAATGGATGTTAGTGGGGAAAGAAGTCAAAGGTTCCTAGTTGCAGATGATGTGACATTGTGCATAAGAGATATCGAAGATTCCACTGACATCTTTCTAGAAATGGTCAGTATTTCCAGCTAAGTAGAAGAACACAGAATCAGCCTACAAGTTCAGTAGCTTTTCTACATATCAATAACAAACATGCTGAAAAGAAAACATAACAGCCTCAAAAAAATAATTGTCTGGGAATAAACTGAGTCAAGGATATGGGAAATCGCTACCATGGAAACCTAAAAATTGTAAAGAGGGGCTAGAGAGATGGGTCAGCTGTGATTAAGAGCACTGGCTGCTCTTCCAGAGGATCCAGGTTTGATTCCCAGTGCCCACATGGCAGCTCACAACCATCTACAACTCCCATCCAGGAAACTTGATGGCCTCTTCTGGCTTCTACAGACATCAGTTACATACATTATGCCCATAAATACACATAAGTAAACCACTCATACATATTAAATAAATGAATGAGTAAATAAATAAATAAATAACATTACTGAAGGAAGAGACTGAGGATGACACTTGAAGATGGAAGAATGATCAAAAATTGGTAGAATTAATATGTGAAAAATGTACATCCTACCAAAAGCAGTTTATAGTTTTAATTCAATCCCAATCAAAATCCCCATGACATTCTTCACAGAAATAGAAATAGGGATCCTAAAACTCATACAAAAGCACAAAAGACCCTAGATAAGAACAATATTAGAAGGACTACCATTCCAGATCTCAAGCTATATTATAGATCTACAGTAATAAAAACAGCATAGCATTGGCACAAAACAGACATGCAGATCGATGGAACAAAAGACAAGATCCATACTCCAGTTACATAATTACAGACAAAGACGTCAAAAATGCACACTGAAGGAAAGACAACATCTTCAACAAATGGTATTAGAAAAACTGGATGTGCACACGTAGAAGAACAGAATTAAAACTGTCACTCTGCACAAAAAACAACTCCACATGAATCAAAGACTTCAATATGAAGCCTGAAATTTCAAAACTGATAGAAGAAATCATATATAGTCCTCTACTTTATTTGTTTGTTTGTTTTTCAAGGCAGGATTTCTCTGTGTAGCCTTAGCTGTCCTGGACTCACTTTGTAGACCAGGCTGGCCTCAAACTCACAGCAATCCACCTGCCTCTGCCTCCCGAGTGCTGGAATTAAAGGCATGCACCACAACGCCCAGCCTGTCTTCTACTTTAAAATATTCAAATTCATAAAAGAACTTTCTTAACAGGGTTCCAATTATCCAGAAATTTAGGGCAACCATTGATAAATCAGACTTAACAAAACTAACAAGCTCTGTACACCAAAGGAAACAATTGATCAAGTAAAAAGCAGGAGAGCAAGTTTGTACATTATACAACTAAGAGAGGATTACTATCCACAATATGCAAAGAACTAAAAAAAAAAAAAAAAAAGGAAAAAAAGAAACAAAAAAATTAAAAAAGAAACAAAGAATCAAGAAAACAAATGACCCAATTTATAATTTTTTTAATGAGCTATAGGTTTAAAAAAAGAGTTCTCTAAAGAAGAAAGAAAAATGACCAAAAAAACACCAGGGAAAATGTGCAACATCCTTCGTAATAATGGAAATGAAAATTGAAGCTACTTTGAGATTTCATCTTACCCCAATCAAAATGGCTAAGATTAAGGAAACAACTAAGGAGGAAACAAGGTAGGAGAGGGAACGCAGAGAGAAATGAGGGTGAAGATCAGACCTGGTGAAAGCTGTGTGAGAGAACAGAGGGCCTGCAGAGAAAAGAGAAACTGTGGGTGGAGGCATCTCCATGACAAGCTGGAGGCCTAGGGCAGGGTATGTTTCTGAGGGTGACTCTAGCTGAAACTCCTAGAAGTAGAGGTTGTGGAGACTGAAGAGGACACCCTCTAACTAGACAGGACTCCTAGTAGAGGGAGGGGAACACCAACCCACCCATAGAAACTTCAACCCAAAATTTACCCTGCCTACAAGATGTGCAGGGATAAAAACAGAGCAGAGGTTGAGGGAATGTCCAACAAATGCCTGGCCCAACCTGAGACCCACCCCACAGGATAAAGCCAACCACTGATGCTATCAAAGCTAGTCTTCTAAACTCAAGCTGTCCTCTGAGAGGCTCCACCCAGCAATGGATTGAAATAAACGCTGAGACAGCCAAACATTGGGCAAAGCATAGGGAGTCTTGTGGAAAAGTAGGGGGAAGGAACTCCACAAGAAGACCAACAGAGCCAACTAACCAGGGCCCAGAGGGGACTTGCAGATCTCTGAGTTCAAGGCCAGCCTGGTCTACAGAGCGAGTTCCAAGACAGCCAAAGCTACACCAAGAAACCCTGTCTTGGAAAAAAAAAATGAAATCATGAAACTCAGATGAACAGATAAAATTGGGAAATATACTAAGTGAGATAATGCAGACCCAGAAACACAAAAGTCCTATATTCTTTCTTATTTGTGACTCCTAGCTCTGAATACTCCTAGCTCTGAATGTTTAGGTTAGTAGATTATTAATAGTTAGGATAGTAGTAGAATCTTTAGGAATCTTTAACTAGTAGAAAGAGCTCAGGTATTATGAATGGAAAAGGGACATGCAATGACTGGGGAGGGTCACACAGAGGAAGGGATGGGGGAGGGGAAAATAACACTGAGAATGTTTGGAAAAGCCATAGGGAGACATTATTTTAAGAGTAATTGAAATCCCCATATTGCATGTAGTTCAAATAGATTTTTGCCACGTGGGATGATAATGCACCCCACAAGAGGCATAGACTATCTAACAAAAATTCAGTGCCTGGCATGGGAAACCTCCCTTTGAGTTGTTAGTCGTGGGAATCCAAGAGACTCCCCGAACAATATGGGCTGCTGCTCTTGCCCTTGGTTGCCAGCCAGAAGTTGAACATAAGTCTCTATTGCTGAAGGCATCATGCAGTTCAGATGCAAGACTTGGAGAAGACACCATATACTTCAGATATAGGATGTGGAGAATTCAAACTGCATCTGATCTCCAAGCCTCCTTCCTAGGACTAGCTTCATATGCCAGAAAGTATTATGCAAGTTTCCAAGGGGAGGAAGCAACCAATAGTCCTACCTAACTATGATACCTATGGGGCCACAACAGTGACTAGAAAGGCTTAAGGGTACAATACTAGAACTTATATTTTGCCTTTAATCATCAGTTGTCTAATTGGACTTAAGGAATTCTCAACAGGCTAGAAATCATGCCTGGTATTGGAAACCTAACCAATTAACTACTCATGGGGAACCCACTACTACCACATTACTAAACCAGCCTACTTCCTAACTGCAGTCTAAATACTTTTCCTTACACTCACAGAAAATTGTAGCTCTCACACCTTATCAAAGTAACTTTTCTTTACAGCAAATGGAGACCGTTTCAGAAAACCACAACTGGTCAAAATGCAAAGAACACTTGTTTGTGGGCTACCCATCCCCAGTGGATACATCTACAACACGTTTCCTTCACTTCACCTAGGGCCTAGGGAGCATCACTGAAGAAGAGGCAGAAAGATTGTAGGAGCCAGAGGACCAGGAAATGTGTTATGAGATGATAGCTCCTAGAAATGAGAGAAAAGCTTCATCCATGATACCTCAGCAGTATGGCTGACAAAACAAGGACAACACCGACGGACATGTTAACATCCTGAAAGTTCCATAACTTCTCCAGACAGCACCATCAGACGGAGACCAAATACAGGAGCCTATAAGGGACATTTCTCGTTCAAACCACCACATTGTCCCCATAGACTCCATGGGCTCATGACCATATCATAACACAAAAATAATATTTGACCCAACTTCAAAGGCCCACATAGTCTTTGGCAGCCTCAACACTGTGTAGCACTCCAAAGTCCACTATCTTCTGAGAGGCAAGGTGAACTCTTAACTGTAAACTCTGTATCGTCAAAGACAAATTACATATTTCCAACATGTGATGGCAAGAATATACATTTTTATTCCAAAAGGGGAGAGTGGGGGCACAGTGGGGAAATACTGGGACAAAGCAAGACCAAATTCCAGCAGAGTAAACTTGAAATCCTGTATGTCCATATCTGCTGTCTGGAATGTTAGTTTTAAAGGGCTTAGATGTCTCAGGTTCTCCAGCGTCGCTACCTACAGCATATATCTCCGGCGAGCTGGTTTTCCTCCTCATAACAATTCTCCTTTATATATGTCCCACAGCTCTGGCATCTGTGGTATGTTGGGTCTCTGCTGCAACCCAAGCCTCACATCTATAGCTTTCACAAGGCCCCCCACAGCATCCTTGAAGGAATTTCCCTGTTGCTCAGCAGCTCTCTGAAAGCATAGATGAAGAACCCAGGACCCTTCGTCTTTGCTTAGCTAAGCAAGGTCTTTCCCTGAACTCACCCTTGCCTCATTCCAGTGCAATTCAGAAAGCCTCTCCTCAGTTGTGCTCATCTCCTTAGCAGTTATAGTGTAGCCTTAAGCTTTTTTTCTCTCTCCAAATTGTACATTTTACATTTTCTCTTTCTTCTTGCTCTTTATCATAGAAACCATGCATAAGAGTAACCGCTAATAACCATTTCAAAGCCTCAATGTTGAACTATCTTGAAATTTCCTCTGCTGAAGAAATTATTCCATTACTTTTTTAGTTCAGCCTCAGGCAAGTTCTTAGGACAAGGGCAGAAGGCAGCCAGATCCTTTGCCAAAGTAACACAAGACTGGCCTCTATCTAGTTGCTGGTAGAGAGCCCGTTCTCCCTCAGGAACCTCTGGAGCTCAGTCTCTGCAGTGCACATTACTCTCAGCACTGCCATCTTGCAGGCTCCTGTTAGGACAGTCTGCTGAGCAATGCTTAGAACTCTGGGTTTCAAATCACAATAAAGGGGTCAGAAAGAAGACTCCAGTGGTAAAAGTTTCAAAGTGTCTGCTACACTGAGCCTGATGACCTGAGTTCAGTCCCCAGATGTCATGGAAAGAATCACTTCCACAAGGCTGTCCTCTGACCTCCACTCCATGAGGCACTTATAGGCCCACACTCATGGGTACATAATGCATACACATAAACACACACACACACACATACACACACACACACACACACACACACACCATCACTACCACCACCACCACAACAACAACAAATAATAATAATAATATTAATAATAATAATTTTCTTTAAAATTTTTTCTTTAAAAAATAAAATCAGAAAAAAAAACCTACATATCTTATTCACCACTGTACTAGAGGCAGGCCTCACCAGTACAGAAATAGAGTAAAACAGAAAGTGATTCAAACATAACATGGATTAGGAAAAAATGCCACTGTCTTTCTCTTTAGTAATCACCACAGAATGTGTCATAAAAGGTGAGCACTAACATGCAGTAAAAGAGTTGGGTTCTTGGTAGTTGAAAGGGTTCGCAACATGCTATTCACACAGCAGCAATCATATTGAGATTTTTTAATTCCATCTAGCTATTTAGGGGGCACACACATGCAATGATGCAGGTGTGGAGGCAGGAAGACAAATTTCAGGACTTGGTTCTGTCCTTCCACCACATGGGTCTCAAGGATAGAGTTCAGGTCACCGGGTTTGGCAGCAAGCACCTTTCCCTACTGTATTAGTCAGGGTTCGCTGGAGTAACAGAGCTTAGAGAACGAATATATATATATATACATACATACACATACAGAAAGAGGATTTATTAGAAAGACTTACAGTCTGTGGTCCAGCTAATCCAACAATGGCTGCCTATGAATGGAAAGTCTAAGAATCCAGTAGTTGTTCAGTCTACAAGGTTGGTTTCTCAGTTGGTCTTCATTGTACACTGGAATCTCAAAGAAGTGGGCTCTAATGCCAGTGGACAAATGGACTTGCTAGTGAGATGAAAACAGGCAGACAAAAAGAAAAAAACTTCCTTCTCCCATGTCCTTATATAGGCTTCTAGCAAAAGGTGTTGCCCAGATTAAAGGCAGATTTTCCCATCTCAACAGATCTAGATTAAGGGCATGTCTTCTCACCTCAAGGATTCAGACTAGAAGTGGATTTTCCCATCCGTCTTAGTTAGGGTTTTCTATTGCTGCAATAAAACACCATGACCAAAAGGCAAGTTGGAAAAGAAAGGGTTTATTTGGCTTGTACTTCTACATTGCTGTTCATCACCAAAGGAAGTCAGGACAGGAACTCAAACAGGTCAGGAACCTGGAAGTAGGAGCTGATGCCCAGGCCATGGAGGGATGATGCTTCTTGGCTTATTCATGGCTTGCTTAGCCTGATTTCTTATAGAAGCCAATACCTCCAGCTCAGGGATGGCACTATCCACAGTGTGCTGGGCCCTCTCCATTGATCACTGATTGAGAAAATGCCTTACATTTGGATCTCATGGAAGTGTTTTCTTAGCTGAGATTTCTTCTTCTCTGATGACTGTAGCTTGTGTCTAGTTGGCACAAAACCTGCCAGTACACCATCTGAAAGATCCAGATTAGAAAGAAATCTTCCCATTTTAAATTAAATTAAAAATTCCTCAAGGGTCTGCCTCATTGGGCGTTTTTAGATACATTCAGGTATAGTAAAATTGTCAACAAAAACAGCAATTATACCTACTGAATCACATCGCCAGGACAAGGATAATTTTTTGAAATATTTTATTAATTTATTCATATTACATCTCAATTGTTAGCCCATCCCTTGTATCCTCCTATTCCTCCCTCCCTCCTGCTTCCCCCATACTCCCCTCCCCTATGACTGTGACTGAGGGGGACTTCCTCCCCCTGTATATGCTCATAGGGTATCAAGTCTCTTCTTGGTAACCTGCTATCCTTCCTCTGAGTGCCACCAGGCCTCTCCATCAAAGGGACGTGGTCAAAAATGGGGCACCAGAGTTCTCATGAAAGTCAGACCCCACTCTCCACTCAGTTGTGGAGAATGTCCTGTCCATTGACTAGGTCTGGGTAGAGGTTCGAAGTTTACTGCCTATATTGTCCTTGGCTGGTGTCATAGTTTGAGCAGAACCCCAGGACCCAGATCCACCCGTCATAATGTTCTTCTTGTAGGTTTCCAGGACCCTCCGGATCCTTCTATTTCCCCATTCTCCTATGCTTCTCTCACCTAAAGTCACAAAAGTCTGACCCACTTTCCTGGTAAGTAAAGTCTTTCATAGGACATGCCCTTGGGCTAGTGTCTCAATATAAGTGAGTATATACCATTTGTCTCATTTGCTTCTGGGTTAACACACTCATTATGATAATTTTTAGTTCAATCCATTTGTCCCCAAATTTTGGGAATTCCTTGTTTTTAATAGCTGAATAGTATTCCATAGTGTAAATGTATCACAGTTTCTTTATCCATTCTTCTACTGAGGGACACTTAGGCTGTTTCCATGTTCTGGCTATTATGGATAAGACAGCTATGAACATAGTTGAGCATATGTCTCTGGCCAAGGATAACTTTAAATGATACTATTTATAACAGCAAAAAATCAGGAAGAAAGGTAAATTGAATGAGAGAAGCAATAAATGCCTCAAAGGCTAGACACTCAGGGGAGTAATGGAGTTACCTGTAGACATAAAAGTCTGTGGTCAAGGGAGATGGTTGAGTTTAGGGTTTCAGAGGGAAGGTCACCCCAAGAGATGATGCTGCAGTATGAGAGCTGCCACATAAGCCACTCAGACACCAATCGTAGTCAGATACGGATGGTTCCTTGAATACAACACCCCAAGACTGACCGTGGCTGGGGACACCATGGACTCGGGAGCCAAGCTGTGATTCTGGCTTGTTTCTAAGGCAAGCTTTTTATAAGAAAAACCATAACCAGGTAACTACCAGGTAACCAGGTGGAAAGCAAGGGGAGGATAGCATTACATCACTTTGACTAGCTAAACACAAGAAGCATTGATTTTGTTCTGAGTACATCGTATCTGGGTAGCTAGACAAAGTATTTTAAACTGATTAGCTAGGATATAGGCTTGGGGACTTTCCAGTTTCCCACCATGCCAGGATAAGCCAATTTAGCAGAATATTGTGATTTTATTTAAGTAGAACATAAAGCATTAACTCAAGTAGAACATTCAACAAGTATTGAATTGTAAGTAAAAGGCTATTCAAGCTCCCAGGCAAGGAGAGCCTGAAAACCTGAACTTAATTTCAGCTTGTGATCCAAATGGAGACTTAGAAATAAAATGGCTTCTATTATACTAAAGACAAAAAAGGGGGGTGGATATTAAAGAGGAGCCACAGTTTTAAACAGGTTACAACAACAACAGGGTTAGAGGGTGGTATAGGAACAGGTGTCTGCCAGGGGACAGTCACCAGCAACTTTAAAGCTTCCTTGAATAACCAAATGTTTATTTATATCAATAAATGCAGGAAAACTCATTTTATGCCCATTGTGCTATCATAAATAAGACATGTTTTATATGTACAGATAGAGGTACAGCCCTGCTAACCCATCCAAAATTGAAAATATGACAAGTAAAAAACTTCACGTAATCCAGGTAACTCAACACACAGGCCAGCTCACCCACACATCTTGCCTGCACATCCGCTGCCTCCACTGTGGCTGTGCAGCTAAGGAAGGCTGTGAGTCCCTGATGCTGCCCAGTCATAAGAGAAGACATGCTAGCCTGGAAAAGGGTGAAATCCAAACATCACAGCCCTCTGGCTTCTACAGAATGCTTGTGTTTATCACCATGCACTCGGAAGTCGAAAAGTCCTCAAAGGATCTGCTGTAAGGACGACTACCTGCCTTTGTGGTATTGTAGCCAGGTTTAGGTGAGTCGTAGGCGGAGCGTGTACAAGAAGCTGAACTGCCCTGTGCTTGTTGGCATACCATCACTGTAGCCAACACCTAGGATAATTAACTTAAAAAGGCAAAAAGGTTTTCTTTGGCTCACAGTTCAGGAGGTCTCAGTCCATGGTCAGTTAGTTGCCGGAGGGCTTATGGCACAGTCATGGTGGAGACTGTATCCAGAACAAAGCTGCAAAGCCAGTCACTTTGTGGCTAAATGGACAGTGGGCGGGGGGGGGGGGGGGGGTGGGGGAAGAGACAGAGACAGAGAATGAATCAGGATTCCTTTAAGGACATACCCCAATAATATAAGATCTTCCACCAGTTTCCACCTCTTAAAAGTTTCACCCCTCCCAGTAGCACCAGGTAGGAACCAGACCCTTAGCATGGGCCTTTAGGAACATAACAGAGGCAACCTGTAGCTATCCAATTCTGCAGACATCTTATCCCAGAATGGGAGAAAAATCAGGAATATTTAGTTTTAAATTCAGGGTATTGTGGGTTTGTTTGTTTGTTTGTTTTTGGTTTGTTTTTTTTTTTTTTTTTTAAGTAGAACATATATCAGTTATTTGAGCTCCCAGGCAGGTAGGTAGGAGTTTTGTTCTTTTTTTTTTTTTTTTTTTTTTTTTTTCACTTTACATCTCTGTCACATCCCCATCTCTCCTCTCCTCCCAATCTCACTTTCCCATCTCTTCTCCCTTTCCCCACTCCCCTTCTCCTCAGAAAAGGGGAGCACCCCCCACAACCCACCCAAGCATATCACGTCTCATCAGGACTAAGCACAACTTCTTCCAGGGAGGCCAGACAAGGCAGCCCAGCTAGGAAAAAGTGACACAAAAGCAGACTACAGAGTCCATCTCTGGAACAGCCCCAACTCCATTTGACAGGGACTCATATGAAAATAAAGCTGCTCATCAGCTACAAATGTGTAGGGGACCTAGGTCCAGTCAATGCATGGTCCTTGGTTGGTGCTTCAGTCTCTGTGAGCCCCCCATGGGCCTACGTTAGTTGATTCTGTTGGTATTTTGTGGAGTTCCTGTCCCCTTTGGGTCCCTCTGTTATTCCCCTCACTCTTCCACAAGAAGAGACTCACAGTGGTATTGGTCTCAGCATCTGTTTCAATTTGCTGCTGAATAGAGCCTCTCAAAGGACTGTTAGGCCAGGCTCCTGTCTGCAAGTATTGCAGAGTATCGTCAATAGTGTCAGGGCTTGTCTCTCTCCCATGGGTTCAGTCTCAGGTCATCATCTTCACCTGCTGAGCCACTTTGTCTGCCCCAGAGTCACCATCTTTAAAACCAGCAACCGTGTAAAGCTACCAATGTGTGTCTGTGTGCATTGATGAACCATCTTGGATCACACTTACAAAATTGCTGCTTTGTCATCAACTAAGCCAGCATCAATATGTTAATGTGAGAAAACGTAGTGTTCTCTGGTAACAGAAAAGCCAGTGATCATGGCAAAAAGATTGGCTTAAAATGTAAAAGGGACCAGGAGGTTATAAATCACTTGGTGTTTTTACAGAGGTGGCAGAAGCAAGCATGTCTAACTGCTGGTTGTATTCTGCTGTGGTTGCCCAGATGACGCCTTTAACTATGTTAAGAAGCCATGGAGTGAAATAGCCTGCTTTTGAGTTCTTCAGTGAAGCTGGGTAGGTATTACCTCCTGGCTGATGACTAAGGCTCGGCTCGATAACAAAACACAGCCTCCCATTGATGTGCATCTGACGCGCAATGTGTGCTGCGCGATAGCGAACTGGCACGGATTCTAATTTCAATGCTGTTATGTAGGCCTGATTCTCTATTAAAATTGGCAGTGTTAATTTGCCAGTAATCACTCCACTTTCTCCCATCGCCTCACTGAAAAGGACAGGCCCTTACTGCATGGATAAAACGTAGTAAGGCATTAGTGCTAGGCCATGATTTTAGACCTCCAGCTGTTTTACTGGTTGTGTAACTAAAAATAAGATAATGTTATGCTGGGTAACCACGGCTTTTGTAGGCATTCACATTTTACAAATCGCTGCACAGTATGCAAACCATTATATTTTTAAATGCTTCAACCCAGCTGAGGAGCCTACCACTTCCATTATTAAAGCAGAGCTTGCTAGCCTGTGAAGTGGGACGCCTGTTGGACAGGGATGCTGGCGGGCTGAGTTTACCTTCCAGTCCCCACGGCCCTCTTGGGAGCCCTCATTCCCGACCTTCAGTGATGCAGAGCAGGATCTGCCGAGGTTAGTGGTTTTGTTTTTAAATTTTACTTGATCTGTAAACCTACTGCTTATTCAAATAATGCAAACCAGAGAATCATATACTGAGCAAGTGCAGTGGCAAGAAATAGCACGCTTCTCCAAACAGGCCTGTATTAAAAATGAAGGGTCAGAGAAAAGAACTTTGCTGGTTCACATCACGCAAACACATAAAAGTGCTGTGATATTTATACTTCTGTGATCTAATCAGAAAGCCAAAGCATGCTGTCTTCAGCTGGATATCTGTCTTGCATGAAAACAATGTCGGTAAGTACATGGAGCCATCCTGTGCTGTTGTTTCATAACACGTGCACCTTCAGAAAGGCCAGCCACTCAGAGCAAGTGCTCCTTTATCTACTGTTCCATGTTGACACCAATCCTGGCAGGGGGTTGCCAGTACCCCCTGTACAGTACCTCAAACTATTTCCAATGTCCTTAAGGTTATTTAGGTGTTTTTTTTTTAACTGCTACAGTTTGTAATTTGCCAAATATTGTCTGTCACATGTAACCACAGCTTTAAATAAAGGCATGGAGCAGGGTGTGGTGGCACACGCCTTTAATCTCAGCACTTGGGAAGCAGTGGCCACCCTGGTCTACAGAGTAGACAGCCGGGAGTACACAGCGAAGCCCTGTCTCGAAAAACCAAATTTAAGATAAAAGAGAGACATTTAAAGGCCATAAAAACATAGCCACACAGTCATCCCTAGGCAGAAAAGATAGGCTTTTTAGTTTCCCTAAGACTCCTGGGAAACTAAGTGATTCCTGCGTCAATCGGTCAAGACTAGTCAAACCAGCAGGACGTCAATGTCCACTCTCTGTCGCCTGCGTGCGAGATCCAGATGTAAGCACACACTCTGCAAACACCAAGCAAGCGAGCGGCAGTGAAGCTGGATCCATGGTGCACAAGAAGAGGACAAGTTAAGGCTGAGGTTTCTGACAATGAAAATGTTGAGCAAGGGGAGAGGATGGAGGAGTGACGCGCATTGGACCCTGAGACAGTCGGTGAAAACTGACATTAGAAACCACTCCATGAGTGAGTGCTTGGTGTGAAAGGACTGATAAGGGGAGAAGGTTGAAATTATTGATCCTGTAAGAAAAAAATAAAGCTTAAAGAGAAGCTGGGATAGAAGCATAGGGCCCTGGGGATTCTGAAAGATGAAAATGTATTAAGTCCTGCCTGCACTAACAAACCCCTCACATTCTAGAGTGATAAAGATGGAGGCCCTTCCTCCCCAGTCTTTTTTTCCAGTACAGGCAACATTGATCTCTCCTAAGGCTATAAAAGTTGACCTTCTCTTGGGGCCTTGAGGCCGTGACAGATGAAGGACTGACTGGGCTCAGTGTATCTCCTGTTAGGTTTGAGGCACCGGATACTTAGAGATAGAGGGGACGCTGAAATCATGGGGTTCAAATTTTTAATTTTAGACAGAGGACTCTGTAACTGGGACAGCTGACCTGCCTACAGCCTTACAGAGGAGGAGCCATAAATGAAGTCTTTTTGAAACCAAGTTGTGTTCAAGTTACTCTGTCTGACCTCATCTGTGTGACCATGGGGAACAACAAATGAAGAAAACTAGTTCTTTAAAGCCGTATGTAACCCACTCACAAAGAATAAAAATTAAATTTCAGAACAAAAAGAAAAACCACCGTGATTTGGTCGTGACAGTGTACAGTCTCAGAGCCTTTTGTGGGGATGAGAGGCCACCTTGGACCTGCGGCGGGGTGTGGACAGAGGCCTGGTTCTGACTCACAACTTTCCTTTCCTGCTTACTCAGGGCTAATCCTCAGGGTGTGGTGAACACTCCCAGCCCTATTCTGGAGATACTCTCAGCTTTTCCTATGGAAAATGAACGAGGCAAGAGATTAGCTTAGGGTTTGGTTGGTCTTTCAAAACTTTACAATATCTACACCCAAAGTCAAATTTCCAATGTTACCCTCTACACAGTAAAGGTGTCTCTTGGTGCTGTCTTTGTTTGGGGTTTCTGAGACTCCTAAAGAGCCCTAGGACATTTGCCGTCATTTTCAAATAACATCAAATTCTTAAGATTACCTTTCTAAGCCCTACCTGCCTCAGCTTTAAGTGCAAGGCTTTGACTTGAGAAAAAATGAAATACAGATATTACAGAGGTTGTTTGAGTGTGTGGCTGCAACCCTCTGCATCTCAAGCAGGCCCCAGCTGAGGCCCCTCCGCTCATAGCCAGCACGGTCCCTGTGATTCAGTGTTCTGAAATTCCATTTCTTCCTAGCATCACATTGAAAGCCAAGCACATATGTTCTCTACCCTAGTCCCGGGTGTCCCGCGTCTCAACCTAATGGCAACAGATTAATTTGTTTTGTTTTGTTTTGTTTTGTTGAGTCCTATTGTTACTGAGAAAATACTGTACTAGATAAAGCCCTGAGCAAATGGCCCCATCTTTCCCACCTTGTAAGTCAGCTGGACCCATGCAGTCCAGTTCTCCTCCCTGGAAATCTCCAGAGTGTTCAGAACCCCTTCTTTATAGCAGTCCCATCTCCGTGCTTCCCTCTGTCCTTCCTTCCTTCCTTCCTTCCTTCCTTCCTTCCTTCCTTCCATCTTTCTCTGGGGTTTGAGCTCTGTTTGATTTTCTTTTCATTTGAATTTTTTATTTAATTATGTCTGTATTGTGTGGGGAGCACATGACCTGTGGCACACATGTGTCAGTCAGCCAAGCCAGTTCTGTCTGTCCACATTTATGAGGGCTCCAGGGATTAAACTCAGGCTACTGAGCTTGCATGGCAAGTACTATTTCCTGATGAGCCATCTATCTCCCCCGTGTATTCCATAGTTCTCATCTGTTTGCCTCCTCCTCCTCCTTCTCCTCCTCCTCCCTCTCCTCCTCCTCCTCCCCCCCCATCCCCTTAAATACAAGGTCTCACTAAGTAGCCAGACTAGCCTTGAATTCACAATACACTATGCAGCCCAGACTGGCCTCAAACTTGCCACCTTTCTGCCTCAGCCTCCCAAGTGTTGAAATGACAGTGTGTTCCATCACACCTAGTTTTCCTACTTTCCTATTTTCCCCAAAACTAATGTCTCTTCATGGGGGGAGGGGGGCAAAAAGTCTTTGATGAGAGAAGTCTTCCATAAATTAATAAAAACAGGTTCTATCTTGTTTATCTCTCAATCATAGGAAGGGTTTGGAGTGTGGCTCCGTGCTTAGAATTCCTGCCGAGCATGCATGAGGCCCCACCACCAACCACTCTTCCAAAAGCTATTAATTATCACAAACCAATTAAGCTAAGTTGTCTTGTCACATAGACAAGATAAAAATCCAGGAAATGAAAAGTTTCACGGGTCAAGGTGAAAGCAGAGTTGCCCACAAGAGGAATTATGCCCGTGCAGCCAGCAGGGCTTTTATGCTGAAAGGGACATTACCGCATTAGGCCTGCTTTGGCCCATGACTGGCAGCTCTGCCATTGCTGACAGTATAAATTTGTTACGTGACAGTGTTTCCTGTTTTTTGACGTGTGTGTGTGTGTGTGTGTGTGTGTGTGTGTGTGTGTGTGTCTATGTATGTGGGTCTGTCTGTGTGTGTCTGTCTGTGTGTGTGTCTGTGTGTGTGTCTGTGTCTGTGTGTGTGTGTGTGTGTATACGTGAGCTGCGTGAATGTGGGTGCGAACATGCCATAGCATGCAATGTGAAGATCAGAGGACAACTTTCAAAAGTCAATCCTCCTTCCACCATGTGGGTCCCTCAGATATAACTCAGGTCACGAGCTTTGCCCAGCAAGTGCTTTACACACCAACCCACCTCAGTGATCTTGCTATTGCGTTTCACCGTTTCCTTAGCCAGCGCCCACCACTCCTTGATAAACAAGTCACATTGGCGCTACTTCCTATGCTGTTTAGCATCTTCTCTCTCGGGAGACAGTGTGGAGAAGGCCCACAAACGCCTGTTCTAGCTACAGAGGAGCGATCTTTGGCTCCCCAGACTTTGGCTCTTATAAACAAAACCATTGAGACTGGGGTATAACTCAATATTGTGTTATTCATGACAAAACTGCTTAAGCAGCAAGTCCTGAGTTATTATATGTCATTTGTTGACTCCTCATGAAACAGGAAGTAGAGACTAGGTGGAGTGGAGGATTAGCATCCTTTCTCCTTTCTGAAATCCTACTTCACAGCTTCCGATAAGGTAAAACCATGGGACAGAGAAGTATGAGGCTTTTCTTCCTCATTAGCAGGTGCGCCTGGGTCCCCCACCCATGCTTGCTCAGATGTTGGCTGGATGGGAGAGTTTGGCCTTAATTCCCCTGAGCCTCAGTGATTTCCTCAGTCAGTGTATCTACCCTGTGAATGCTTGCTGGACTAAACTTTGGGAAATAATAAGCAAAATATTGGTAGTAGGTAGCAATTCTTATTAGACCTGTGGCAGCCCCAAAGACAGAGCTTCTAACACAGCTGCTCTCCTCTTGGAACTAATTGGCATCTCAAATAACCACCTTTCGTTCAAGAATCTAACTTGATTATTTGACCCCATGCATCTTTTTTTAAATTCTATTATATTATTATTGTTGTTGTTGTTGTTGTTGTTGTTGTTGTTATTATTATTATTATTATTATTATTATTATTATTATTATTATTATTATTTTGGCCCCATGCATCTTGCACGATTTTCTTTCTTTCTTTTTTTAATGCCTACTAGAATTTTTTTAATTGTGTGTGTGTGTGTCTGTATGTGTGTGTCTGTGGGTGTGTGTGTGTTTCCACATGTATATCCACCAAGGTATGTATGTGGAGGTCAGAGAATACATTTTCAAGAGTTTTGGTTCTTTTCCTTCCACCAAGTGGGTTCCAGGGATCAACTTTGGGTAGCCAGGTTTGACAGCAAAGCCTTTAACTTCTGAGACATCTCACCAGCCCCCATATCATTTTCTATTAAAGTAGAAAAATAGAAAATAACAGCCAAGGGTGGGGCTGTGTCTCAGTAGTAAAGCACTCTCCTAGCATATTCGAGGTCAGGATCCTAGCCTCAGCACCACCAAAACGAAGATAAACATCAACAACAAGAAAGAAAACGACGCATCTAGGATGGTATGTTTAGTTATATAGCATAAGAAGATACATTGCTTTTGTAACTGACATTCTCCGTTTCCTTCAGATCATACTGTACTTTATCCAATTGTCACCATGCATATCACTTTATGTCACCTCCAGGATCAACCCTGAGAGTCTTGTGCCGACCTGACCAGTTTCTGTTCTGGGGAAGATGTATAACCCATGATGGCTCACTATACAGACCACTGGGGTTTTCTTTAGTACTGGGTCAGGGTAGCAACTCCTTCTTCTTCTAGGAAGGTGCGCCTTGCACATGGAAGAACTGGAGCTGTGTCAGCCAGCTTCTGTAGAGGACCGTATGCATCCCCAGAGGGAACAGAGCCAAAGGCAACTTAGAGAAACAGAGGCCGGGGGTCACCAAAGGCTTCCACAAATATCAGGGTTTTTAATTTCTAGAGCCAATAAGTCCTCTGCGGGCCTCCCCCCTCCCCCCCCCCCGAGAATTAGGTCCTAGGGCAAGAGAGGTTTAATGCACTTTAGAAGTAAATATTTGTCATGATCCAAAATTACATTATCACTGTCTTTCGAGGGCTGTTGTGGAAAACTTCACTGTGCGGTCCACTCACTGTACCCATGGGTTCCACATCGGCAGATGTAACACACTACGTATTAAAAATTGCTTTAAAATCATGCCTGTACTAAACATGTAGAGTGTTTTTTTTTTTCTCATTTTTTCTTAAACAATGCAATATAATGACTATGGTGTAGATCTAACACTGGGTACTATAACTCAGCAAAATAGTATGTATGTATGGGAATGTCACAAGGAGATGTCAATATGCACAATTAACATGTATTAATAATTATAATCTTTCAACAATAAAATGATACTTATACCATTTTTTTAAAGAAGTATTTCCAAGATTTTAACCAGGAGGGAGAAAGGAATCGAGAGGCTTGTTGTAATTCTGCACAAACGCTGCACTATACAGACACTGCACCACTGTTTCTATGCAAATACAACAGCATTTTATAAGATGAACTTCACCATCTGCAGATGCAGAGTTCTGGGACCAATGCCCCATCGGTGTGAAGCGGTGACTGCATCTTCTGAAATACTAGCCTTGAAGACATTATGTTGCTGTTGACCTTTACACCCAATCCACGTGTGAATTCACTCTGCATTTCAAATGAGAGACGGGAGCCAAGTGTCCATCCACATCTGCAGGCCGTCTGAGGACTTCACCAACCAGGAGGTCTGTGAACTCACATAATGACCTTTTGCCCAACTGAGTAGAAGAGCAGTGGTCAGTTTCTTGGGGAGCGTGGCTAAGCCAGCCACAGTCTGGAACACTGGCAATATATGAGAATGAGAAGGTTCTGGAAGCAGAGAACACAGCATCAGGGTCCTCAACACCAATGAGCATCCAGGAACCTGGGAGGACAGTGGTGGAAACACCTGGTAATGGTTCTCAGAGGTTCACAGGCGTGTCCAACCCTCTGACATTGAGAAATCACATTCTTATCGCCAAATGTGTCCCATTCATGGCATCTTGGGACATGTGCTGCCTGCAACTACAGGTGGGACACACCCAGGAGAACATGACAGGAGCAGGCTTCTCCTCGGAGGCCCTCAATAACCGCATCCTCTCTCATAATCAGCATCCTGGAAGTGAGGCTGAGAACCACATCAAACCCACCTGGGGTCCAGAGTGGGGAGTCACTAAGAGGACATACTCCTGGCTCCTGCCCTCAGCCTGCTGAGTGTGAAGTCAGGTGCCTTGGGAGATGCACATACCCACTGAGTCCCCCAAACTGAGCCTAGTTCCTGACCACAGCCCTGACCTGAAGCTCATTTTAGCACTGAGACTGCAGGAGTATACCCCCACCTCCTGAATCACACCTCCGGGGAAAGCATCTAGGAATCCTCACCCTTTATAAGAAAGAACCCTTTATGAGAAAATCCTTATGTCATTTAAGGAGTAGTTCCCAACTTCCTTTAAGCTACAACAGCAAACTAACATAGACCAGAAAGCTTATAAACAACAGGAATTCATTTCTTAACAGTTCTGAAGGCTGCAAGTCCAAAAGTAGGGTGGCTGGCATGGCTGGTTCCTACAGGAATCCTCTCCTGGTGTAGACGGCCATCTTTCCCACACCTCTTACCTGACCGCCATCTTCCCCACACCTCTTACCTGGTAGGATAAGGACAAGAGGACTTCATCAGTCCCTCTACTGGTGGCCCCAAACCAAGTTATGAGGACCCCACCCCCAAGTCCAACTTACCACCCAGAGGCCCCGCTTTCTAATGCCATCACATTGAGACTCACATTTCGATACAGAATTGGAGAAGGGAATATGCACACCACATTTCCCTAGAAAACAGAAAAAGTCCCGCTAACACAGTAGTGTAGAAGGTCCCCTTCTCGGGTTTGCTGGCCAGTCAGATGCAGGAAAACCCACAGCTCTAGGTCAGCAGAGCCAAAACCTAGACAGCCTGACGTATATTTAAGTCCCCCAAGCTTGCAAATTTCAGCTAGCAAATTCCACATAACTCCACACCTACCTGCCTTGCGCCAGTCCCAGCCAGCTAAGTGCTCCCCAGAGCTGGGTTGCATGATGCTATCTGGCTCAAGCCCTCAGAGTCTGGCTTCTTCCTATTCTCTTATCCTTCCATCTCAACCATGCCTGCTTTAAGTCACCTGAGTAGCTTTAAATAAAATCAGTGCCAGGCTCCACCTCAAATAAATGAAGTCAGAATGGCGGCGGCAGAAGAGACCGCTTTATTCATATCTCCTGCCATCTCCCACCTGAGTGACACTCATGAACAGTCTGGGATGCACTGTCCTCAAGTTTCTCCTTCCTCTTCTCAAGGACCCTTTCTCAGTGTTTTTATTTAACTGCTTATGTAAATGAGCATAAGTATATATTAAAATATTTAAATTGGCTTGTTAACTCAGTCAAACAACCAGTGACTTTATTTGGGGGGGGGGGGATTTTTGTTTTTGTTTTTTGGTGGTGGAAGTTTGGTTTGGGTTTGGGTTTTTGTTTTTATCAAGACAGAGCTTCTCTTGTGTAGCCCTGGCTGTTCTGGAACTCAACCTGTAGACCAGGCTGGCCTAGAACTCAGAGGTCTGCCTGCTTCTGCTTCCTGAGTGCTGGGATTAAAGGTGTGTGCCACACCATCTTGCAAGTTTGCTTTAAACACACACACACACACACACACACACACACACACATACACACACTGCTTTCATTTTTTTTTTTTTTTTTTTTTTTTTTTTTTTGCCCAGAACTGGTGATGCTTCTGGTGCAAGGATGAGCTCTGAGTTTCATCCTTGTGTGTCCCCTGAGGTCCCTACAATGATAGCCCAACAGAGGCGTGGGCATGCAGTAGAAGCAGCCACAGATTGGAAGGATGATAATGCCAGGGAAGCAGTAAGTCACCGTTCACTCTTTGTTGGACCATATCAGCTCACATTGGGACTCCTTGGAAGAGAAGAACAGCTACCTCCATTCCTGTTTCCATAAACTGATGGAAGTCCAATTTGCCTGCAGATCCACCAGTACTTTGGAGAGGTGCCCAGTTAATGGCAGCCCCTAGACCCTGAAAGCCCCCAGCCAAGCCTCACCCCACCCCCACCTTCCTGGGCTGGGCTCTGGCTTAGACATTACTACCTGCCGTAAGCACCTTCTCACAGATAGGCCATGAGATCCTCAGGTGGGTCTGTCTGCCTGGGTCAGGCTCCACTGTCTCAGCATTCCTCCCGGAGCCACATGTGATCCTAGAATGTCCCTACTTGTCTGCCTGCCCAGTTCCTAAGTAAATATGAAATCCTTCTTCCATGATGGAATGGCAATCATTAGGAATTCTAGATCCTGAATGATCACTGTGCTTGCCTCGTCAGAATACAACTGTTTTTCATCCTATAGCATTAGAGGACCAATAACTGTAGAGATCAGTCCTTCAGCCTTGATCCTGACCCTTCTTCATCCAAAGACTTTGGTAACAAACTTGAGAAGTCACTCTTGCTCTGGGCCTGCAAGAGGGAGCACCAGGGAGGGCTCATTGTCACATTACACACACACACACACACACACACACACACACACACACACACACACACACACACACACACACACACCGTACACTCTCACACACAGTGACTCACATACTACTTTTATGAATTGTAAGAGTGAACAAATCAAGAGTGCTACAGGTAACAGTTTCTCACCACCATACAGCTCCTTCTGGTAATCCAATCAGTACTTTTGAAACAAAGTAACTCTAAAAGCATCTCTCCCAGGCCCTTCCTAACTAGACACACTCAGCACAAGCCTCTGAGCCCACCACCTTGCAGTCAGAGTACCGAGGGTCTGTGAACCAAAGGACAGGCTAAAAGAGATCTCTAAAGGAGAGAAGTTAGTGACAACCCAATCCAACTCGGTGGGAGGCGGGGGATGGGGAGAAGGAGAAAAGAACTATGGGGCAATGTAGCATAAAATTACTTAGATGACCATGTACTTCGTAAATTGTTTCTAAGCATGAGCTCGGACACAGTGGAAAGAACACTGGAGCCAATGACCTCAGCCCCAGCCCCAGCCCCAGTATACGCAAAGGCGCCAGGAACTCAGACAAGTCTCTGGGTCCTCTGAATCTTCCGAGTCCCCCACTCAGGCAAGGAAGGATCCCTCCCACCATTATCATGATCAGAAGAGTGAGGCTTGACTGGGTTCAGATCAAAGGAAGTGGCATGTAAAGCGATCCTTTGAAAATGGCCTTTGTTGTACAGTAGGGCTTCTCGAGATGATACTGTCACAGTCTTGACAAAGTGTCATGAAAACTTTTCCCTGGGGATCCAGAGCCACCGGGTGCTCCGCAACACAGAGACAGAAGTGGAGATCTTGGAGAAGCTTCAGAGGAGAGCCACAGACATGATTAAAGGGACAGAAAATCAAAACCACGCTCAGGAAAAGGTTAAAAAGAACTGAGTTCATTCTGCTTGGAGAAGACAAGTCTACGAGGTAATTGAATAATTGTTTGCAAGCACACATAGCCTGGTGTCCAGCTGTTCTTCCCAACGGATGGAGAAGAAAGGATCATAGATTCTTGTTACTGGCAGATTTGACGTGGGAATTTCAAAACACTGTATCATGCTGAAGGCTCACGACGTGTTGTAACATCTATTCTTTTTTTCGTCTGCCATGAACTTGAACCACAGGTATGTAAAGGGAATTCGTTAGCAGGTCTGTAACAGTCAATCCGATCACCCAACACAGAGGTCTCGGCGCGGTTCTTTGCTAATTGTTCGTACAGCTGTATCTGACACAGCAAAAAAAAAAAAATAAAAATAAGAGCTGTCTGTAAGTGTTTGCTCTGTACCAAGCAGTCTATGCTGAGAGTTTTATGGGCAGTGTTGCTTTTAATAGAGAGAGGAAATGAGGCACAAACAGGTTAAGTAACATGGTCAAGGTCACCCCACCAGGAATCACAGAAGCCCGGCTTTAACCCGGGCATAGTCTGGGCCTTAAGTCATTATTTGCCAAAGAAAACTGTTTCCTCATGAAGAATGTCCTCCAAAATTCTGCGTTCAGAAAGAGCTGAGAGTTATAAAAACCAAGAGGGGCAAAATGATAGCTCTTACCAGAAAAGTGTGGTTGAACATGGGTAGATTTGGTGTTCCTAACCCAAACTAGACTCTCTGTGGACGTCAGTTTAGATGTCGTGTAAAGAAGCCGTGTGTACAACTGTATTATGTTGGTGTGTAGCCTTAGCTAGCCTTCTTTCTCTGGCTCCAGTTAGACTCTGACAGGCCTCCCGCCAGAGCTTGTTTAGGCTGCTCCTTCTATCCCCTGCAGCCAAAGCTGTTTGCTGACTACAAATCAAAAGTTACTGGGCATCAGCTAGGAGCCTGCTTTCTACGCCTAGCACGACTTCCCACAGGCTCACCACTTTTCATAAATATGATAGCACACATCCTTTGGAAGGGTTCCTATTTATTTATTTACTTGTTTACTTACGTGGGGTTTTTTTCCCTACAAAGCCTGAGATGAACAGCCTGAGAATACGTTAGTACTGAGATAAAAAATGAGAGACTCCTGTTGTAGGCACAGTCGCTGCCCAGGAGTGTCATCGCAGGTTCACTAGAGATGAGAATTAAACAGCAGACCCAAGAAAAAGTCAAGTCCAAGACCAGCAATCCAATATCCACATCCAGCAAGCGAGAAGCCACCTTCAGCAGATAAGCCAAGAAGCCAAAGTCAAGAGAATAGTGGAGGTGGGCATTTTTTAATGCCAGCATTTACAACACAGACCATAAGATAAATAGTGCCAACCATGCCTGTGCCCATTGTACTGCATGATGAGGAGACTATTTCCAGAATTTAGAAGTACACGATCAGTCCAGACATACGTTCCTTTGTTCCCCTGCTGTACTGTTTGCCTTGAGGAACAATACATGGTGTAGGATCCCCTTAGTACAGTGACAAGAGCGCATGCTGGGAAATCATAGAGAAAGGCCCTTCTCGCTGACTGATTGGAACTGGGGGGGGGGGGGTTATTGTGTGTGTCAAGAACTGAGTGAGAAACGAGAAGGAAAAGTTTCTAGGAAGAGAAGCAGCAAGGAAAGCCCCTAGCCCTGGTGGTAAAGGTACTCAGTTGAAAGAATCAACACACGGAGTAATTCCTGAGGTCACAGAGCAATTCACGACTGTCCCCAGGGGCAGAGTACAGGGTTTGAAGAGCTGACAGACAGGGAGGAGATTCCAGGTGATCCCTAACCCAGAATGCCATATTAGACTGTCCTGAACTAGCCACAGTCCGCCAGTGGCCTGTGTGGACATCCACACTCTTGTCAGCTTCCCAGAGTATCAGAAATTACATTCTTACAACATGATGTTTTTATATTAACATACTATATTAATGGATTAACATATATTAATATATACAGCATATATTACATGACATTTATCTACTCCAGTAGATATGTGTATACTATAGAGGTTTCATACATCAATATCATTAAAAATTATATCAAAACAGAAATGGGTCCAGCAAGAGGACTCCATTGGTAAAACTGCTTGTGTCACAAGCTTGACCTGAGTTCAATCCATAGCTATAATAGAAAATGAGAACCAATTCATGGACGAGAGAGAGAGAGAGAGAGAGAGAGAGAGAGAGAGAGAGAGAGAGAAATAATAGTAATAAAATAAAATTTAAAGATATTATGCTATTACCAGATTTTATAACTAATGAAACTAATTGTCATTTTAAAAATCTAAACAACAGGACTTGGTCATAGAGTTCTTGTGTAATATACTAAAGGCCCTATATTCCAGACCCTGTATTTAATTAATTAGCAATTAGTTAAATGCTAGTGACAAGAACTGGGTGTGCAGCTCCATTGTAGACTACTGGCCTAACATGCACAAATCCCTGCGTTCGATCCCCGGCATCACATAAGCTGAGTATAGCAACCCACATCTGCGATCCCTGGCACTCAGAAAATGGAGGCAGGAGGATCGATCAGAAGTTGGAGGTCATCCGTGACTGTGTACAGCACAAAACACAAACGGGAATAAGAGTACAGTGTCAAAAATCATGTTTTGAAACTGCAGGCCTGAGTTCAAGAGAGCACTTGGAAGCATTAGCTGTGTGTCGTGGCTCTCCGGGCACTTGAATTTGTAAGGTGGAGAAAATCACAGCTGTCACACAGGGTTGTAACAAGGACCCGAGACTCCGAGTTTTAGGTAACCAAGTGGCAGGAAGGATGGATTCCTTGCCTGTTGTGGACAGGCATTCTGGCTAGAATGAGGGTCCCAAAACCAGACCAGAAATCCTTGACCAGAGAGAAAATTGCACAGGGTTAAACACCAGGCATGTAGCCACAGCCCTCCTGAGCTATCGGGGGAAACACAGTGTGCTAGGTCTGAAGCAAGCCAAGCTGTCAGCAGGACTTTTGGTAGACATAGTGGTCTACATGGAAGAAGACACTGGAAAGAAACAAAACAGAGAGCCAAAGAGTGCTTCAGAAAAATCTAGCAGCCCAGAGAGGCTGGGAAGATGGGCCTCAGCAGAACACTTGCTTTCCTTAACACAGAGTAATGACAGATCAGCAAAGAGGATGGACACCGTAAGATCTATTTTAGAGATGCTTAGAATGCTGCTACTAGGCTTTGCTCTTTAGGGCAGACCCTCCTTATTTCCTAATAATAAAAGTGGTACTTGCCTTAAGTTGAGTCAATTGTTCAAATATCAATGTGTTGTGAAGCCCGTCTTGCCCCTGGGAGAGACTCAATGAGGCCATCTCATGTCAATTACGTGAAAGCCCAGCAAAAAGCCCTGAGCTAGCCCCTTGCTACTGACACTTCTTACTTACCTTCCTCAGAGTTATCTATCCTAAAATTGTGCCTTCTGCCCCAAATTTCTAGGCTGTTTCCTCCCACATTGGGATATACCAACAACATTAGCAGACTCAACAGATCTAGTTAGCTTTTCAGAGCCGTAACTGGTTCTAACGGAAGCTCAAATGTTTTTCCTAAGTATTGGAGCACATCTTCCGGGGACCAATAGAGGTAGATGCCTAGCATCATCCCTTCTCATGTGTGCCCTGCCCAGGTATGTCACTTAGAGCCTACCTCAGAGCTATGCTTCGAATTGAAGAGGTGAGGCCTTTCCTTAGACTTCCATCAACTATGTCCACTGAGCAAGCCTAAGTCACTATCTGGGACACCCTCTTCAAACAAACACAAGCTCTTCACTGGGTGCTGTGCAGGGACTCCATCAATCGTCTTCTGGTTGCTGAAGGATAGAGGGACACCCTGGTCCCTCTGCCTCCCAGCCTCACCCTCCTCCTCCTCCTCTTCCTCCTCCTCCTCTTCTCCTCAGCGAGATTTCCCCTCTGCCCACACTAGCCTCCAGTTGCTCAAGCAGCAGCGTTCCAACCCCAGGGACTTTGGACTTCATTCCTCTCAGGTACCAATGCCCTTCTGTGAGATGGGACTCACTCCCTAAGTGCCTTGCAGGCTCCTGGGCCCTAGTAATCTCACAGTGAAAATGTCCCCCATTCAAGAGGGAATCTAGCAACCCCCTACCCCACAGTTTGCCTGGTCCGCTCTGCCTTTTAGCTTCTTTGCCCTGCTTGATTTTTTTTTCTCCCTGGCACTTACAAACTATCTGAAGTAAACTTGATGAGGATAAGTGTGCGACGGGTTCCATTCACTATGGTAGCCAGGGAAATTAGGGGAGGCACATAGAGGACACACTAATTGCTGAGTGAATGAATGTAAATGAGAAGAAAACTCAGTGAAAAACAAGTAGCATCTCAGGGTAGAAATATCATCTTCTCTCAGAAGTCGTGTGCAGGCGCACACAACCACTTAAGCACTATTGTGAAAGCCAACTCTTTCCCCTCAGGTCATCAGGGTATCCTATGAAGTATTTGAAACCTTAGGCCTTTTTAGATAAAGCCTGATGACGTTACTTGATTATAACGTAGCTGCTCGAACTGAGGCATCAAAGATATGCCTGCAATGTAACTACGTGCCTGGTTGCTAAAGGGCCGGCTGGCAATCTGGTGAAATAACCAGTTGCCCCAGATACGATAAGGCTATAGCCCCTGGGACAGGCCTTGTTGATAAGAATAGATCAGGCCCAGCTGCTTGCCTTATGCAGCCTTCTGGAAATCTCCCTATGGGAGCTTCAGGCAATAGTGCAAGAAGCCACCTGGCACCTGCCAGAATAGACACCTAGAAATTCACCTCTCCTCCCAGTGGGCAGTAAAGGATTCAGCTTGCTTCCAGGGTCTTCTTGTATGCAACCCTCATCAAAAGGAGAAGGAGAGCCCAGTGCCTAAGCCCCCTAAAGAGTGGCACCTGACCCCTTCCCTGCCTTTCTCCTGAGCTGGAACCACAGGTGAGTTTTATTCTGTCGAGGCAGAGGTTTTCTTCTCTCAAAAGAATAGGCATCAGATTCATTTCTGATTCTGAAACTGCAAAGTCAATCCTTCATCTAATCAAAGACCATCATCTCAGTAGCCATGACATCAAAGTGAAAGCATCAAGTGCTTGGAGGAGGCAGCTGCAGCCTCCATGACAGGAGAAGGATAGGGTGCAGATGCTGTGTTTGAAGGGTTTTCCCCCTTTGACTGGTTTTGGTTGTTTTGTTTTTTTGAGATAGGATCTTGTTAGATAGCCCAGACTGCAATGATCCCACCTCAGCCTCCATCCGTCTAGCACTGGGACCCACAGGTTCGAGCCGCCTCACTTAGCGCCATGTTCAGAGTGTAGAAGACGTACAAGCACTGCATGTAGCTAAGCCCAGTCCTACTTGTTCCTCCACACTCCCTGATAATCACTGGAACACACAGGGATTGAGGAGGGAAGCTGAGGATCTCTGGGCGACGAGGTAACTGAGATGTTAAGCAGACAGGTGGGGAGAAGTCAAAACAAAATTGTATAAGAGAGAGAGATTAGTTCTACTGGGGACCTCGTCCAACACCACCCCCAAAAAAGAAGGAAAAGGAAAGCCTCAGGCCCAGGAGAACCTACACACTGGGCATTGTCCTCAGAGGTCACAGATGTGTTTTGGTGAAGAATATATTTTTTGTGCTTGTGTACTTGTGTATCACATACACATATGGGTGCATATATGGAAAAGCCATGCACCTCCTTTGAGACAGGGTCCCTCGTTAACCTTGAGATCACCAACTCAATGAAACTGACGGACTGAGAGTCCCAGTTAACCATCTGTTTCCATCTCCCCAGAACTGATATTTCAAGCATACTGCCATGCCCATCATTTTTACATGGTTTAGGAGATGAAACTGAAGTCTTCATGTTTATGAAACAAGCGCTTTACATGGCATGCTGTCTCTCCAACTGGGATGTAGAGTATTTTGAGTGGGGTCCTAGTCATGGTCATTTAAAAACAAGCTTTCTTCTAGAACATTCTAGACCTCTTCCTTTACTCTCTATTCTCTAACCCTGACAAAGAAAGAATGTTCTCATGGACTGTGACATTGTAGTTATAAGAGGACATCAACATAATCATGAAGATTTAGGGCTGGGACACAACTGAACGGCAGAGCATGTGCCTAACAATCTCCAGCACCGAGAAAGTAGAAGGTAGAGAGAGGAGAGGAGTGAGAAGGGGGGAGTAAGGTGAGGGCAAAAGAGAAATAGAAGAAAAAGAAAGAAAGGAGGGAGAAATGGAGGAAGGAGAAGTAGAAGAAAAAAGAAGGAAGAAAAAACTTCTTTTGTAAGGATTTTATTTTTATTATATTTAACTATATGTATATAACTATATATGTGTGTTTAACTATGTGTGTGTGTGTGTGTTAGTATGTACAGGTGAGTGAGTGCTGCACATAGAGGAAAAAGAAGTCAGATCCCCTGGAGCTGGAGTTATAAACAATTGTGAGCCACCCAATATGGGTTCTAGAAACCAAATTGGTTCTGTGGAAGAACAGTGTGTGATCCTAAGCACTGAGTCATTCTAAAACCAACTCTATCCTCACACATCCCCATCCTAATAATGTGGGCCACTGAGCTTCTGTGCTACTGTGCTCCAACAGGGAATAAAGCCTTAGTCTTTGAGTCACTAATACCCTGTGGGCATAAAATGTGGGGCGAGAAGGAAGTGACACGGGGCAAAGGGTCTCCCTTCCAACTGTGGCAACCTCATAGGCGAGTAATTATGGCTTTCCATCTCCCTCAGGGTACCCAAGACAGACTCCTGCAATTACAGCCCACCACCATTCTGTAAGCAAAGTCACACCAAAAACACAACGTCCACCCTTTCCCTTGTTGTCCAGGGTGTGTTTGTGCTTTGAAAGTGGAGTTGTGTAGCTTTAACACACATTGTATAGCCATCCCCCAGAGTTAATTCATTATCTAGCCCTTTCCAGAAAATTTGCCAATTTCTGGTTTCAAACACTTGACAGGGAACTCTCCAAGCCCAATCTGTTCTTGGCGTCAGAAGGGTAAAATTATTCCAGGACCTCCAACAGTTCCTGCACTGACCTGTGCTTGTAGTTCTCAACTGCACTTGCACTAGGACTGGCCTTAGAAAGCTATGTCCTTGCCTGTGGGGGTGGGTGACATGAAGGAGCAATGAACGCCACTTTTGTAGATATGAAAGACAGTACAAATGTATCTGAAGAAAAGTTGCTTCCAGCTGGTGTGGTGGTACACACCTATGATCCCAGCACAACAGAGGCAGAGGCAGGTGAACTTCTGTGAACCATGCCAGCCTGGTCTACACAGCCTGGGTTAGAGGCCATCCAGGACTACATGGTGATACCCTGTATCAAGGAAAGAAAGAGGAGGGCTTGCTCTTCTTTAAATACTGAACTTCTTTCTTTACTTGGTTTTTTTTTTTTTTTTTTCCAATATCTTGTGTGCTTCAACAGTCATCCTATCTTTGGATGATGTGATCTTCCTACAACACAAATATCTGACATTTACTGAGCTTGTTGCTAGATGTCCACCACCCTGTCCCTGTCCCACAAGAGCTTTATGGGAATGGTCCAAGTAAAAGCTCATGACAACCTGAGAAATAATGTTCTTCACCATTCTACAGATGAACAAACCATGGGAAGAGGCCACATTCACTCACTATATGTTACTATAATGAAATACATGAAGCAAGACACTTAAAAAGAAAAGAGGTTTGTTTGAGAGGCTAAACTCCATGATTGGGAAGTGTCAACAGTTCTGCCACCCACAGTCCTTCGAATGGTGTGCCTCTAGTTAGCCTAAGGACCTCTGTTAGGCCTCCTCTTTCTAAAGGTTACACCTTCTAGTGTTGTCACAATGAAGGACTAGCTTCCAAGCCAAGAGCCCTTGAGAAGGAAAGCTGTGTGTAAACTACAGCAGGGGTATAAATAATTTCACCATGGCCAGATACACAGTAAATAGAGAGCAGGGTTTCAACCATTGACCCTTGCCAGTAACCACAGCACTGTGGTTCTAGTCATCGTGAGAAAACACAAAGGGCTGGTAGAATAGCTCAGTGGTAGAGCTCGTGCTAAGCCCAGTCAAGCCCCTAGGTTCATTTCCCAGTGCTCTGCCCCAACACAAAGAAGAAAATATAACAACAACCAACTTAACCAAAATTCTAATTAAGTAGCAAATGTCTGTACAGCATTCACTATCTAATTATTTACTGAATGCCAATGTACAAGGTCAGTATTAACTCTTTACATCAATTCATCTGACGTTTTTAAACTTTATATTAACTCACAAAACACAAGGCCACCCACTTGCCCAGCCACCAACACTACAAGCCTCAGTGAACATCTGCAGTTAGAACTCTTACATGGCCGTTCTGAAGCAATAGAGCTTTAGAAATAAGGGTCCATACTTGCACTATCAATTTCGTAAAGCCAATTTACATTTCTTCCGTTTGAATTTCTTGATTAGATTAAACCATTTGCAATTCTGCACTGCTGCAGCACCTCATTGAAGTCCTCACAGAGCTTGACGTCACTCTGGTTCTGGGGACATTCCACAAACTGCTTGATCTCAAGGGAGCAAGGCCCATGAGACTGCTGGTCTAGTAACTAGGATCCCTGAGGCTCCTGGTAAGTGATATCAGGCTTTGCAGGCTCAGCGTTACCTCCTCCATGGAAGCCCCCAGTAATGGCGTAACCCAGGGTGTGCCTCACGTCAGAGCCCACAGCCACACCTGCCTCAGTGGTTGCCATCTGGGCCACCAGGTCTGGCTGCCGGGTTGCTGGGGGCGGGGGGGGGGGGGTTGCAGCGGCAGGTGAGCCAACTGCAGATGGTGGTGCAGCTGCTGCTGGAGGCTGAGCTGCTGGTGCTCTTCTGGGAGCAGCCCTCATTTAAGGAGCTCAGCTGGCCGAAGGGGCCACTGGAAAGTGTAGCTTCTGCTTCCACTCGGCATCTTTCTTGCTAGTAACCTCTGTCCTCATAGACCACTAACTGCCAATTCATCTGATTTTTAAAGAATAAATATCATCCATGAGACCAGTAAAGACAAAAATGGTAAATTTTAATAATTTTCATAGTCTCCTGAATCTTCCTTGGAAATTCATCTATTTGCTGCGCCGGAAGTATTTTTGAGTTATCTCCCCAAACTCAAAACCTATCAATGTCCTTATTACATCCGAAGAACACATAGGGAAAGGAAGCAAGGCAGCTAGAAGTCTTCCACCTCTTATTTAATTATGTTGATGAAGATAATTGCAAAACCCTCTAAGTTCCTAGGAGAAATGCCTCAGCATGCTGTCACTCAGTCCTTGCATGTCACTGTCTGCTGACTCATAAAAAGACTCCAAGAATCAGGTCCTTGTCTGTAACTAGAGGATGAGTCAACAAGACAACTCAGTGACCTAATGCAGACCACAACAGCACAACTCCCTCACCTACTGCAGATCACAACGACACAACTCCCTCACCTAATGTAGGTCACAATGACACAACTCCCTCACCTCATGCAGACCACAATGACACAACTCCCTCACCTCACCTAATGCAGGTCACAACAACACAACTCCCTCACCTACTGCACACCACAATGACACAACTCCCTCACCTCACCTAATGCAGGTCACAACAACACAACTCCCCCACCTACTGCACACCACAATGACACAACTCCCTCACCTACTGCACACCACAACGACACAACTCCCTCACCTACTGCAGATCACAGCAACACAACTCCCTCACCTACTGCAGAGCACAAGGACACAACTCCCTCGCCTAATGCAGATCACCATTTTTGGAAGAGAAGGTTTTGGAAGAGGGGTTGTCTGTTGAGGAGGATTGGTGAAAAGTTGCTTTATGATTTTGCTCTGATTTTGGTTTGTTCTTCAGGAAGTACGTCACTCTGTAGCCCAGGCTACCCGGTAACTCACAGTATAACCCAGGCTTAAAGTCTCAACTGTATTGCATTAGCCCTCCAACTGTTGGGATTTCTAGTATGAAAAAAAAACTGTTGCTGTTGTTGTTGTAGTTGTTCTTGTTTTGAGATAGGGTCTCCTCTAGCCCAACCTGGCCTCTAACTTACTATGTACTTGAGGCTAGCCTTGATCCTGTTACTTCCACCTTCCAAGTGCAGGAATTTTATTCCGTACTACCACACCTCCTTAAAAACAAGGTTTTGGGTTTTGGTTTGGTTTATTGCTATTTTGTTGTTGTTGTTGTTGTTGTTGTTGTTTTTAAGGTAGAAACTAGAGCCAGGTGTGGCAGCACACACATATAATCTCTGCAGTTTAGTGGCTGAGGCAGGAGGATCATGATCTCAAGGATAGGATAGGCTACAGAGTAAGACACTGTCTCAAAACACTAAAATTAGGCTGGGCACTAGTAGTGTACATCTTTAATCCCAGCACTGGGGAGGCAGAGGTAGGCAGATCTCTATGAGTTCGAGGCCAGCATGGTCTACAGAACAAGTTCCAGGGCAGTCAAGATAACACAGAGAAACCCCATCTCAGAAAACAAACAAACTAAACTGAAAGTAAGTAAATTGATAGAGACTTCCAGTTCCAAGAATGTAAAGGCTTGGAAATCTTGCCTCTATACTGGGATACACTGGAGTAGGGGTGGGATGGGGGAATTTAGCAAACTGAAAACAAGCAACTCTACTGCCATCTGTCAGAGAAATGAGGTCACAGGCTAAACCTCCGAACCTCTTGAAGTAGTGCTGGGAGACAAAAACCTGAGTGAGCACCACTGCAGACTCTGCAAATGAATTCCAGTCCTGAAGGTCCTTGCACCTAGGTAAATCTGACCTTCTGAGGACTGGCCAGGCCATACTGTGGACCAGTGGAGTTTCCAGCCATGAAATGGGGAAAGGAACCATTGTGAAATTTGAAAGGGCATCCTGTTGTGCTCCCTACCTCAGGTTGGAATCAATGAGGAACCCACCAAGAAGAAGAGATCTGCCCACCCACCGCCAAGACCCTCCAGCCTTTGCATCTGGCTGAGGTGCCAGAATTAACCCAGTTCATCCCTGAGCCAGACAAAGATCCCACTCTAGCCCCATAGTTGCCCTCCTTGTGCACAACCACATGAGCCCGGCCAAAGTTATTGGGAGGTCTCTATTGGTAGCTAGAGGTCTTGGCTGCACCAGAGCAGCAGGCTAAAGCAATTTCTTGCTTCATGAAGGCAACCCCATTTGTAGCCTTTTTCACAGAGGCTGCTGACAAGCACCGGCACTATGCCGCCCTTCATTACATATTTTTGCCTGTCTTCTTCAATGCCCTCCTCAAACCAGCAACATCTCAGGACTTTAGGCCTGGAAGGAGTCATGGACACCACCTCACTGGAAGGTGAAACTGCAGTTACGAGGCTTGGCCACGACGGGAGAAGCGGGGAGAGCAGAGCAAAGCTTGGTGAAGCAAGCTTTGGTTTGAACTGAGTAAAGCAAAGGAACTAAAGTAGCCTTCTTTTGACTGGTAATATTCCTTAGGTTCTTGAGTCAGCATCAGCATTTCCATGGAACTTAAGGCTCTTATCAGTCAGCAGAACCACTGCTATTTTGTCGACTACCAGGAAAAAGAAACTAATAAAACCATGACATCACTGGCTGCAAATCATCTTTCAGAGACATTAACATATGAGTCTCGGAATCAAGGAAAAGTGGGCTGATAACAAGTACTCTGGGTACCTAATCGTATTTAATTCTCGAAACAAATGATCTGAGATGGTAATATGAGTTAGTGAATTCCTTTAAGATGAGAAACCAAGGGCTTAAAGGTCTCACGAGTAACAGAACAGAGGCAACTTCACACCTGTCTATCTGTGGGATAGAAGTGTGTGAGGGCCACGCCTCTGCAAGTCCAACAAGTCTCATAGAAAGTGCAATGTCATGGGATAAGGTCCTAGCGAACGTGTAATACAGCAGCTTTCTCCTCTCACCCCTAGAGTTCTTCTCTCAGACTACAGTGAATGCAATAGTCTGGGTCCTCTACTGGGTGGTACATGTAAGGATGAACTTCTAGATCGGCCAGGAGCCTGTGAAGCAAATAAACGAAACATCGCCTGCTTCCTTCCTCCTAAGAAAGGTGGAATGTTCTGAACAGTAGTCACATATCTAGAATTTAAAGGTTCATTATTCTAGTCTCTCATCTTTTTTTTTTTTTTAAGATTTATTTATTATTTATTATGTATACGGTGTCCTGCCTGCATGTACACTTGCAGGCCAGAAGAGGGAACCAGATTTCATCGTAGATAGTTGTGAGCCACCATGTGGTTGCTAGGAATTGAGCTCAGGATCTTTGGAAGAGCAGGCAGTGCTCTTAACCTCTGAGCCAGCTCTCTCCAACCCTAGTCTCTCATCTTTTAAATAAAGTACTTCAATTACCTTTTAGATAGATAATTTGTGCACAGGATGGGTGATTCAGAAGTAACTCTCCTATTGTCTGTTTTTGTGTGTGTGTGTGTTTAACAAGAAATGTTTTTTAGAGAAATTAGAAAGCCATGTAGTGACTATAATTCTAGCTACTTAGGAGGCAGGAGGATTGCGAGTTTAAAAAAAAAAACACCCTGGGCTATAGAGTGAGTTGAAAGCCACACAGGCCACACAGAAAGACTGTTTCATACACACATATACACAGGACTGGAGGGTAACTTGGTGCAATGTTTTCAGCACATCTATGCTTTGACTGCACTGTCATGTGAGGTAGTTTGCAGAATTCTCCTCTGGTCACATACACTGCTCAAAGTTTCAGATTTTTAGATAGTCAGGTTATGACTGTTTAAATTCCATCTAAAATGTATCTCAGTCCTAAAATACCCTAGCAGAACACTGCACTACAGCTGAGAAGGTGCCTGACTTTAGAGAAAAAGTCAAATTCCTAGGACAGGCCAGGTGGCTCAGATGGTAAAAGGCCTGGTCGTGCAGGCCTGTTGACTTGAGGTCAGTACCCAGAACCCACATTAAGGTGGACAGAGAGAACCAACTCCCAAGGTTGTCCATTGAGCCCCATATGTACAACATGACGCACACACTCTTAGACACACACAATAATAATAATAGAGTATTTTGTAAGTATTAAAGGACAATGAGGGGTTTTCCCAATTTAATGGAAATGGATTTTTTTTCTTACATATATATCCTGATTATGATTTCCCCTCCCTCTGTTCTCACCAGCTCCTCCCACCTCCCCTCCAGTCCTTTCTGTCTCTCATTAGAAAAAAAGATATCTAAGTAATAATATAATATAGTATAATATAATTAATACAGTAAGATAAAATAAAAACCTAACATATCAGAATAGGACAAAATAAACAGAAAGTGAAGAGCCCAAGAGCAGGCAAAAAAAAAACAGAGGTCTACTCATTGGCATATTCAAGAAGCCCATGAAAGCACTAAACTGGAGGCCATAATGTATATGAAGAAAACCTGTAGGGTAAAAAGAAAGAAGAAAATAAATAAATAAAATAATAAGATAAAATGAAAAAAAAGCCCGGTCACAACATTATGAGACAAGGAAACTCCAAAGATGTTGATTTCTTGGCCATCTGCTCCTGGGCATGCGGCCTACCCTTGTTTCCCCAGTGAGACTCTCTTTGAGGAAACTAAAGTTTTCAAGGCATATTCATTTGAAATTGCTTTTGGATTAGGGATGGGGTCATGTGTCCATGTCTCCTTTCAGCTCTAGGACCCCATCTGGTGCCGAGTTCTTTATATATTTGAGGTATTAGCACTCTATCCAATGTGTAGTTGGTAAAAAAAACAAAAAACAAAAAAAACACAAAAACAAAAAACCTTTATCCATCCTGTAGGCTGTCTCATTGTCCAAATGATGGTATCCTCGGCCTTACAGAACTTTTTCAGTTTCACGAGGCCCTAGTTATTAATTGTTGATCTTAGTGTCCATGCTAACAGTGTTCTGCTCACAAAAGTCCATTCAAATAAGTAAGATCTGGGTTCAGTGAGAGACCTTGTTTCAACCAAACAAAAGCAAAGGATAGAGGGCTTGGGAGACAGTTCACTGAGTAAAACACTTGCCTCACAAGCCTGAATCCAGAATCAGTATGTTTAAAAGGCCAGATGGAGTAGAACACACACTTAGAACCTCAGTGTGTCCACACTGGGACATGGAAGGCAGAATAGGAAGAATTGTGTGCAAGTTTATAGAGCAGCTAGCCAGCTGTGTGCAGCAGTGGACAACAAGAAATGTCTCAAACAAGACAAACTGGGTGGACCAATACCCAAGGCTGTTCACTGCCCTACACATGGGTGTCATGGCACTCTCGTGTCCCTAACCATACACACATGACATAAATAAGAACAACAACTGGGGAAGATGCCTCCATATGCACACATATGCATACACACTGAAACACACATGAAAGAAAAAGAGAGATGAATAATGGAGAGAGGGAAGCTATCAGATAGCAACTGACTGGCAGGGGGGGGGGATGGGTAGGGGGGAGGAAAGAGAACAGTAAAAGGTACAAAGAGTGTAAATCTGCTGAAAAGCTGAGAGATCTTCCACTCCAGAGGTGATGGAAGAGCAGAAGAACAAAGTTCAAGTAAAAGATGGATGCCAAACTCTCCAAATGGAGGCTCCATCAATAGACCCAACACATGCTGATCTACTGGAAAATATTTTAAAATATGAAACTGAAATATTATTGCACGTGTCAGGCCATCTGACTTTACGTCGCAGTTTGTTCCCTCCAAATCACTCCCCCCACATGAGGAGTGATCTATAGCATTATGATAAAATAGCTGGCAGCCAAAGCACAATTTTTTTTTTCTTTCAAGGGCACAGATTAGATACCCTGGGATGGCCACATTAGCATATTACCCATCCCTGTGCTTCAAGCATCACTGTGATAACTGAGGGAAGTCTAAAATGCAAAGTTGATGGGAAGGGTGGAGTTTGCAAAAGGAAGTAATTAAACTCATTAGTCAAAAGCAGAAAGGGAGAGAGAGAAAGCCCAGCCAACCATTCATTAGACTAGGAAGTGTTTCTTTTTAATGGGAGGATATCACAAAGCTGACAGTTAAAAATGGCATTAATTTTTATGTCATAAGGGTCAGCACTCCAGTCAAGGACACTCCAGCGCAAAAGATACTCTGGAAACTTCCTCCATGACACAACATGAGCTCCTGAATACCTTCCGCAAACCCTTTGACTTTCCTCTTCACACTTGGTTTGTGCATTTTGTAACCACGCTGAGCACCTGACAAGTGAATGAGTATAAATTATATAGAGAGAGTATGGGTAGGTTTCTCCCTGGACCAATAAAGTTTATTCGTAAAATGTTCAGAAGCTACACTGATCACAGCCTGGCCTGGACTTCTACACCCTCCTGCCTCAGTTTCCCTAAGACTAGAAGAGTGTACCAACTCAGATGCTAAGTCTGTGTGGTAAAGGGAGCTGGTATGGTCATGGGAGTGAGCAAGCACATGTGTACGTATGCATCTAGAAGCCAGATGTCAGCCTTGCCTGTCATCATCAACCCATCCTCCTCGTCCTCCTCCTCCTCCTCCTCCTTCTTCTTCTTTTCTTCTTTTCCTTCCTCCTCCTTCTCTTCTTCCTCTTCCTCTTCTGATGCTGATGCTAATGCTGCTTCATGATCATCATTAGCAGCAGCAGCGATAGCATCGTCATCATGGCCATCATCATGGGTGGGGCCAAGATTCAGCACAACAGAAATGTGGAGGTCAAAGGAAAATTTGTGGCGGTCACTTTTTTTCCTATCTTTATGTTACTTCTGGCTGTCAACTCAGGTTGCTGGGCTTGCTCAACAAATCCCTTTACCCACTGAGCCATTTCACTGGCCCCATCCACCTGAACTCAACAATTGGCTATGCTAGCTGGCCACAGAATTCCAGGAATCCACCTGTCTCTGCCTTCCTCGATGCTGGAACTACAAAAGGATACCACTGGTAGGGGTAGGAGGAGCCCCAACTGTCATCTCAGTGGCAGTTGAGAATGACTTTTTAAAAAGGGTGAAGAGCCCCTAGAGCAATTGAAGCATGGAACAGGTTGCAGTGATCAACTAACAACCATCCTGGATGATCAACAGGAGCCACCGGGCCGCAGGACAGCCCCACGAGAGTCTGAGCAGCAGCTGATACGAAGGTGATTAGAGCATCACTGTAGCAACCAGAAACTACAGAAGCTGGTGCACACGGGGCTTCTACCAGCCCAGCTCCTGCTTTCAGCCAGCTCCCGGGGACTGCTTAACTCTGTAGAAGAGGAAAGGAAAGGACCTGAGAAAGAGGACCCACTCCTGTCTTCAAGACTGCATAGACCCCAATGAAGTACTGAGATCTGTTACTTCATCTACAATGAAGGAGAGATAGGGGTAACCATGGCCTTGTTCTGCTCAGACTTGGTACAGTTCCTCCACAGCATCCTTAGACCCTGCAAGATCTTGGAGCTGTGTCACTTTGTGGCCTCACTGCTAGGCACCTGAAGCCTGCTGCAAACTTAGGCCTGGAGGGCTGGCAAGCCCTCTCCATCCTCTGGCATCCTGTTTCTACTTTCCTATTCGAGTTTCCAGTCTCCCATCTCAAACGCTCCCACGTGAAGAAGGAAAGCCCTCTCTCCATTCTTGGAAGGAGGGCAAGATAAGACCCAGAACGGAGACTCCACAGCCCCCGGCTTCAGCATCACGCCTAGCTCTGTAATATGAGAAACCCAGCTCCTCAGGCTAGAGCGGCAAGCACCGCGGTCAACCAGGCCACCTCCCCAGCCCCTTAATTCTTGTCATTTGAAGTGTATGTTCCCCTGGAGAATTGCTTCTTGACCAAGCCAGCTTACCCCTGGCTCAGGAGGTCACAAGAACAATTGACAGGACTAAATGCTTATGGACAGGCAGACATTGCTCATTCAGTCTGACTCCCTGGCTTCCTTGATCCATTTCTGCTCTCCTAAGACCAAGGTCTTGAGTTCCTTGCTGCAAAAACTGCCAAGTCATGAGAGTTGAGTCATACAAAGTTGCACACAGGACTCGCCTGGCTCTTTGGGCGTGTGTTTTGCTGACATGCCTCATTGAAGACAGTTTAACACCATGTCATGGCTCTGACCCGCCCCACCACCACCACCAAGGCCCAGGGTGGGATCCCCTTCCCCCCGCAAGCTGTATCCAGCTTTTTCTTCCAGGCACACTTGCGTTCCCAGGCTCCTCTGAATAAGGAGGCCCCGGGTAAAAAGAGAAAGACAGCCAGAGTGCCTACGCAGGCGCAGAAACACAAAACCCAGTTTTCACAAAGTTCACAGTGGGAACCAAGAGACGAAGCAACCCACCGAACAGATGCAAGTTTCTCAGGCTCCGGTTCAGCTGGGAGAGTGGGCTGGAAAGCAGAGATAAATCACGTAGAACTTGCTGTCATCCCTCTACCTTCCCGCTAAACCCTTTGACACCGTCACTTCACTGGCTGAGGCCGCTGCAGTTTTTAAATGAAGGCTGGGAACCGGCTTTTGGCAGCTCCCGCCTCATTTTTTCGTTAATACCTCTGTGGATTCTGCGTTCGCATCTGGCCAGTGCCATCATGCTGGGTATGATTATAATAGGCTGCTGCTCTTTCCCAAGCAGGAAGCTGGAGTCTTGTAACCGACAGCTTAAACAGGGGCTTGTTCCAAACACAACAGGCAGATCACAGCCAGGGAAGGGGCTGCAGTGCGGGGACTTCTCCCAAGGCATAAAAAAGGAGAGGGAGAGAGAGAGAGAGAGAGAGAAATGTGTTAACTGTGCTAACAGTGCCAAGTAATATGCTTCGTTAAAAATTTAATCACCTACAAGTGCAAAGCAAGTGCAAGGCAATCATGTTGTAATTAGCACGGCAATTAACACCTCCCTTTCCGATAGCACATGCATCCTAGGAAGGGCAGAATTGCAAGTGTTATGCTGCTGACAGGCACGGTTCCTATAGAGAGGGGAGGAAGTGCTTGACTCCAATGTTTTGCTTTCTGGCATTTGGGTTCTATGTCCCTAAGAGCTCAGAACCGCCTGCCATTTTGGTTGTGTGCCTGACGTCATCGAGGTCCCTATTTTACATGTTCTCAGACGCTCCTTTCTCCTGCCACCTTCCCTTCCATAGCATTAACATATACATAAATCTGTATTTATACATAGACATGAGAGCAAAATCCACCACACCATATACCCATGAGCACTTGTTTGCTGATGAATGGCTTTTCCTGCCTCCACCCCCACCCCACCCCCTACCCCCCTAAAAAGGTCTTCCTTAGTTCTTTGTCACTAACCAAAAACAAAACAGCAAGAAAACTTCAATGGAAAATTTGGTCTAAAAGAATTCACTCTATATGATCCAAAAACTTGGGCCTCTCCTATACCAGCAAGACAGTTCTGAGGGCTCAAGAGTCAGTCTTTCAGGCAGGGGAGGGGTGCAGGAAGGTGGACCTTTCTAAAAATAGCACACAAAGTTCAGGTCCCATAGCTGGCCTTGAGAGAAGGCAGCTCCTGTGTTCTCTGGCACTGACTGGAAAGTGTCTGCTAACCTGACAGACAGGTTTCTGGAGATCTCCTCAGTGCATCGAAGTTAATGGAGGAAACCAGTGGGAAACTGGAATGAACTGTCTTCAGCCCCCACTCGAGAAAGTATCTTTGGGGCTGGGGATGTCACTCAGTTGGAGACCAAGTGATTAGCGAGCATGAAGGCCACAAATACATAAATAATGGACCTTAGGTTCAAACCCTAAAGTATGTATATTTGTTACAATGCATATAACACACACACACACACACACACACACACACACACACACACATATATGATGACTATCTTTGTTAGCCAGATAGAGTAGCTCCCTCACTTGGGAGGCTGAGGCAGGGGGAGTTTCACAAGTTTGAAGTTAGTCTGGGCTACACTGTAAGTTTCAAGCCAACGTAGGCTACATTATAAGACCCTGTCTCAATGAATGAGTGACTTTAAAAAAAAAAAAAAATTTCTAATCAGTATTTTTGTCTCCACTTGGGTAAATGAAAGCACGCCCAGAATGTGATGCCACTACTAGAAACAAAGAAGCCAACAAATTTAGGAGACATCTAAGTTTTGGCTGAATTAAGAACTGAAGAAACAGCACTGCAAATCTTTGAGGTTGACCTCACATTATGCTTACTGAGCATCAGTGACACCGTGAAAGCATCTGGAAGAGCCTGGCAAAGCTCTGCAGTGTGGCATTTGGGGGATGGGAAAGCAGTTGCCTTTTGTAGCTGACTCTATGAGAACACTGCTGAGACGTGAGAAAAGAAAAGCTCAAGTTGTGAGGCTACCCAAGTACCATTCCAGGGCCCTGAAGACTGTGAGGTCACCTGTGGGCAGCCATAGATGCTGCTCACTTTCCTCCTTTGCTCTTTCTTTTTCCCAGCAACTCTTTTGTTTAAACACAGAAGCCCATCCCAGAAAGCTGGAAAAGGGAAAAAGAAAAGAAACCTTAGTGAGGAGATATGCTTTATAAGTGGGGCAGACTGCACGCTGGCGTGCCTCAGTGGAAAGCAAAATAAAATCCCTGTTTCAAATAGAGAGGACAAATGTCTTACTATGCTAAAAAGCCCCAAATTAAGTACGTAGAGCCAGTTGGAAGAGTTGCAATCATTTTATTCACTCCTACCCTCCCCCCTAAAAAAAGACATCTTTCAAAAGCACTTCTTTAAATACTGCTGTTATTTGTAAAACTGGTTAAAACATCTGCAATAGTGCAGCCTTAACCCAAGGACCCAGAGGATACACTTCTGCATTTGTATTTATCTCTAATAAATATTTTTCCTAGGCTGCTTAGTTTTTATTTTCTCTTTTGTCAAAAGGGCTTACGTGCCAGCAAGTTTAAAATTAAGTCACAGTGCAACTTGAATGCTCATATTTACCATGCTGTGAACTTGCTAGTTCATTCATTCACTTAAAACTACTCATTATATGCCAGGCATTGATCTAGGAGTAGGCACTGCTTAGAGAATAAGACTAGACTTACCATAACAACAACAAATTAAGACCCTAAGGGCCTCCCAACCCTGAGAAGCTTTCCTGCTATCATGTCCCCAGTGTTTCACACAGAGCTTAGCATCCATTAGACATCAGATGGATGGATGGTTGGATGAATGGATGGATGGATGAATGGATGGATGGATGGATGAGTTAAGTTAATCAATAATCAGCTCCATCCTAAAGTGACCACAAGCACAAATGCACACACGGGCGTGCACGCGCGTGCGCATGCGCACACGCACACACACACACACCCTAACTGTACAGTAAAGATCATCTATTACAACCTGTGAACTGATGAGGCACCCTAAGAAAGAGACACATTAGTTGCAAAGGGAAGATTAAATACTTCCACCTTGAGTACTGACAGAGGGCCAGAATGAAAGCTGTAGGGATCTCACTTTTGAAGGAGCTCAGTACCCCAAAGTGGTAAGGATGTTGGGGTGGTTGCTGGAAAGGGAATTGGAGAGAGATCAGCACAGCCATGTATCTGTCAAAGCAAGTTAGAGCCAGACAGGGGTCAACGAAGGAAGATTCATCTGTCTGCATGTAAAAACTGATTGGCCTGGACACAGACTGGCAGTGAGACAAATCTGGAAGCTACTAGAACAGCTCAAGCACAAGTGAAAGGTCACTTGAGCTGGGAAAGGGCACTGTGCCTGGCAGAAGCTGACACGGGAGAGCTGGAGCCTGTCCACCCACACCTTGAACTATCAGTGCTCCATGGCTGGATCCAGGTACACAAATTGGAGACTCAGAAGCCAGCATTGGGGGGCAGGGGGGTCTGATAAGATAAAGATTGCTGTTCCAGGCTGTACCACTATTGGAGGTTGGCTGGGCATTTGGTGGCAGGTGAAGAACACTCAGCAATGTCAAGCTGAAACACAAAGACATTTAAAAGCAATTAGATTTGGTTTGAGTCCAGCTTGCATAGGCTTTTGCACGTTTACAGTCTTTCCATCCTTCTTCCACAGTGATTGGCTAGCTAAGAAAGAGGGAGGAGCCATGGGAAAGGTTAGGGTAAAGGGAGAATACAACCAATTTTCAATAACTAATACAAAACAAAAATAATAAAAGAAAATGTTTTTAAACAAGTTCTTTACATGTATTTTTGGTATATGGTTAAAGTCATGCAATTGATTGAAGGAGAAAATAAAAGTGGGGCTAGGCCCTTGATGAGGAGCCTAATGTAGAAAGAAGAAAGAGAAGAAGGCATCAAAAGAAGAAAGCCATTCAGAACCATGACATCCAAAGAGAAGAGAATTCCCAGCAGGCCATAGTTCCAAATGCAGTAGAGAGAGAAAAATGCAGAAGAGAACTAAGAAAAGACCTGAGCACCAAGAAGTGATTGACAACCTTTCAGAATACAATATTGATCTCCTGGGGAGATGGCCAGACTGACTACGAGGAAGCAAGAGTGGGGAGGAGGATAACGTGGTGGAAAAGCAAGAGATACAGACGGTGTATCCAAGAAGACTGGCATTTAGGGGAAGCAAGATGAAAAAGTAGTCGAGCACACCAGAAAAGAATAGGTCGAGGGTCAGTCTCATTTAGACAAGTTTGCCTCAGACTGAAGGAGGCTATTTATCAAGTGAGGCTGAAGACACAAGCAAGAGGGGACAATGGAAGAAGCTGGTTTTCACAGTGGTAGGAAATGTGATCCTCTGTGAGCCAGAGTGAGCCAGAGCCCTAGGAAACAGAAGCAGAATGGGTCCCATTGAAGGGGTGGAGGGGTGAGAGATCTTGAAAAGAAGACATGTGAAATGGTAAGCAAACAAAGAGAACTCAGAAGAGCTCACATCTTTCTTCAACCATCAGGCATTAGTAGGAAAAATGAAGAGGTATCCAAGCTCTCAACTTCTGCTGCTGCTGCTGCTGCTGCTGCTGCTGCTGATGATGATGATGATGATGATCGATAGAGCTCAGACTCAAGCTTGCCGAGCTAGAATAGACACACAGCTCTGTGGAGTAGAATCACCAGTTAGGAACCTCAGAGCCCAAGTGAGGACATGCACATGAGTTTGGCGAGTTTTCTTAATGGGTGTTCAGATTCCTCCCCAGTTTTTCACCCACCAACTTTAAGCAGTGATCCAAACAACTCATTTTAGCCAGAATCCCATTGTCTTCCTGGTAGTATTTCTTCTACTGACCCCATTCGGCCCTGTGGACTATAAATCTTCACTTTTCCTGATGCAGTCAATGTTAACTCTCTCTCTCTCTCTCTCTCTCTCTCTCTCTCTCTCTCTCTCTCTCTCTCTCTCTCTCTCTCTCTCTCTCTCTCTCTCTCTCTCTCTCTCTCTCTCTCTCTCTCTCTCTCTCTCAACAAAACCCCATTATTCCATTATAATAGGTGTACTTGAATAAACTTTACTTTATTGTTCAACAGTACCAAGTATATTTTTTTTTCGATAACAAAACCTCATACTTGTCAACAATGTAAAAATGGAATAGGTGAGTTCAAAAAAAGAACCCATGAAGGGAGTTTAGCTATCTATAAATTTATAGACATAAATTTGACAACTTAAGTGAAATGGACCAGCTCTTTTGAAGGATAAACTGACACAGCTCATTCAGTGTAAAACAGACCATTTGTCCAGCCTTATAACCATTAAGAAAATTGAATTTGTGATTTAAATGCTCCCCAAAAAGAAATCTCCAGACCCAAATGATTTTACTGGTGAATTCTACCAGATGTTTCAAAAGAAATTAGCAGAAATTCTACAAATCACTTGCAAAATGTAGAAGAGGGGGGTTCTGTCCAGCTCAGTTTATGGCTCTATTATCACCCTGATACCAACGCCAAACAAAGACCACTAAAAAGAAGAAGAAATAGTAAACTAAAAACCAAGAACCCTTGTGAATACAGATGTGGAAATTTATAATAAAATGTTAATAAGTAGAATTCAGAAATATTAAAAAAAAAAAAAAGAAGTGGGAGCTGGAGACGTGGCTCAGAGGTTGAGAGCACTGTCTTGCTCTTCCAGAGGTCCTGAGTTCAACTCCCAGCAACCACATGGTGGCTCACAACCATCTATAACATGATCTGATACCCTCTTCTGGTATGCAGGTAAAACACTGTATATATAATAATAAATAAATCTTTAAAAAATAAAATAAAATAAAATAAATTAAAAAAAGAAGTATACAACCTGGTCAAATAGAATTAATTCTGGGCATGCAAGGCCAGATCAGTGTTTGATAATCAATTAATACAAACCACCATATTAGCATTCTGATGGAGAAAATCATATTGTCATATACATTGATGAGGGAAAAGCCTTTGAAAAAAATTAAGAGTCAAAATTCATGACTAGGAGGATACAAGGGATGGGATAACCATTGAGATATAATATGAATAAATTAATAAAATAAATTTTTTAAAAAATTCATAACTAACCTTCATTGTTCATAACCTTCACAACCTTCATTGTTTGGGATTAAAGGCATGTACCACCATGCCTAGACCTAAGCTTTTCTTTACCTGAAACTTACTCTATACAAGGCTGGCTGTGAACTCAGATCTGCTTGGTTCTGTCCCGGTATTAGAGGTATGTTTGTATTCCAGATAGATCACAGAGACCTAGAAGATCTTTGGATGCGATCTCCTGCCAGAGTAGCCATGTTCTGAATTAAAAATCTTCTGCAGTTGGTGACATTGTTTGGGAAGGTTATGGACCCCTTAAAAAAGTAGAGCCTTTTCTGGGTGTGGTGGTGCATGCATATAATCCCACCACTCAGGAAGGCAGAAGCAGGTGGGTCTTTGTGAGTTTGAGGCCAGCCTGGTCTACAAAGTGAGTTCAGGATATCCAAAGCTACAGAGAGAAACCCTATTTAAAACAAATCGAGGAGGAGGAGGAGGAGGAGGAGGAGGAGGAGGAGGAGGAGGAGGAGGAGGAGAAGAAGAAGAAGAAGAAGAAGAAGAAGAAGAAGAAGAAGAAGAAAAGAAGAAGGAGGAGGAGAGCTTTGTTGGAGGAAGTACATAACTGGGGGTGGGCTTTGAGGTGATAGATTGGTTTCATTTTCTGTTCTTACCCCACTTCCTTGTGCAGATGATATATGGGCAGACTTCATCCTGACTGTCAGCTGGACCTCATGTTCCTGCAGCCATGCCTTCTCCATCATGGTAGACTGTATCCCGTCTGAAACTTTAAGCCAAAATCCACCCTTCCTCCCCTAATTTGTTCATGGTTAGAGTGGTCTATCACAGCAACAGAAAACCAACCAATGCAAGTACAAAAAGAATTCTGTGAGGAAGAGCCCTTCCACAAGGGAAGTAAATTCCCAAATAAATTCCTGAACTAACCCTTACATCCCACACTTAACCCAAAATATATCAAGGTTTAAACATAGTGGGAATCTTGAAGAGCTAGGTTAGGCAGGGATTTTAAGAATGACTCTAAAACCACAACCTAGTTAAGGGGGAAATAAACAACTGGATTGCATCAAAGTTAAAACTTTGGTTGGCCATGCTGGAACAAGTTGGTAGGCCCAGCACTCAAGAAGCCAAAGCAAGAAGATAGAGAGATGAAACCCAGCCTAGTGAGTGAGTTCAAGGTAAGCCTTTCTTACAAACTAAAACTTTGTCTCAAAATCCAATCACTAGAACTCTTGCTCTGCAGGTGACCCTATTAAAAGGGTGAAGCCATTGCAAACCACATAGCTGGCAAAAGCCTACTAGCTAGAATAATAAAGAACTCTCAAAACTCAACATTTTATGAAAACAGTCTAATCAGAAAATGGGCAAAAGACATGCAGAGACATTTCACCTAAGAGGATATACAGATGGCAAATAAGCACAGGAAAAGATGTTCACCATCATTAGCAATTAAGGGAATGCAATTTGAAGCCATAATGAGGTATCATTACACACCTATTAAAATGGCTAAGATAAAAAAAAATCAAATAGTGACACCACCAAATGCTGGTGAGGATGCCAAGAAAGTCAATCACTCATGCATGACTTTGGGAAATGTAAAATAGCACAACCATGCTGGAAAGCAGTCTGACCATTTTTTTAAACCTGTATGTACCATCCGGTGGAACTATCAACATTTATCCTAGAGAGATAAAGGAAAGAAAGCTATGTACAAATGTTTTCAGTTGCTTTATTCATAACAGTCCCAAATTGGAAACAACTCAGATGGCCCTCAACAGATGAATGATTAAACAATCTGGCAAATCCATACCACGGAACACTACTCACAAAGACTGCGTGTAAATGTGAGTATATATGTGCAACAGCCTCAAAAGCTTATCTTGAACAGAAAGGGGAAAGCATGAAAGAGATACATACTATATGGTCTGATTTCTTCATGTTTTATCAAAATTATCTAGAAGGGGGCTGCAGTATTGACTCAGTAGGGAAAGCGTTGGCCACAAAACCATGAGGACCTGAGTTCAGATTCTTAGCAACCACATACAAAGTAGGATATAGAGGCACATGCATTTAATCTCACCACTGGGAAGATGGAGTTGGAAGGATCTTTGGTGCTCGATGGCCATCTAATCTAATCAAGTCATTGAGTTCCAGGTTCAGTGAGAGACCCTGTCTCAAATATAAGAAGAAGAGCCATGGAGGAAAACATGAAATTCTAACCTCTAGCCTCCATGTGCTCATGCAGATACATACACATAAAGACACACACACAGAGACACCACACCCAAGAAATTACACAAATAGAGAGAACAGTGTACTGTTCTCTGAGTGAAATCTGAAGGGAGACCGAGAGGAAAGAGAGAGAGGGAGAGAGGCAGAGAGACAGAGACAGAGAAAGAGAGAGAGAGAGAAGAGAGAGAGGAGAGAGAGAGAGAGAAAAGAGACACAGAGAGAGAGACAGACAGAGAGAGAGAAGAGAGAGAGACAGAGAGAGAGAGACTATAAAAAAAAGGCCATGTGGGTCATCTTACCAAAAGCAATTTACAGATTTAATGCAATCCCTATCAAAATACCTACACAATATTTTAAAGACATTGAAAGATCAATTCTCAACTTCATATGGAAAAACAAAAAACCCACAAGAGCTAAAACAATCCTATACAATAAAAAATCCTCCAGAGGAATCTCCATATTCGATCTCAAGTTGTACTATAGAGCAACAGTAATTAAAACAGCATGGTACTGGCACAGCAATAGGCTGGTTGATTAATGGAATCAAATCAATGGAAAAAGGATAGCATCTTCGACAAATGGTGCTGGTCTAACTGGATATCTACATGTAAAAAAAAAAAATGCTTTTAGAACTATATTTGTCACCGCCCACAAAACTCAAGTCCAAGTGGATTAAAGACCTCAACATAAAACCAGAGACACTAAATCAGATAGAAGAAAAAGCGGGGAAGAGCCTGGAACACATTGGCACAGGAGACAACTTCCTGAACAGAATACCAACAACCCAGGCCTTAATGTCAACAATTAATAAATGGGACTTCATGAGGCTGAGAAGCTTCTGTAAGGCAGGAGCCACTCTCAACAGAAAAAAGCAACAGCCTCCAGACTGGGAAAAGATCTTCACCAACCCTTCATCTGACAAAGGTCTAATATCCAAAATATATAAAGAACTCAAGAAATTAAACATCACCAAACCAAATAACCCAATTGAGAAATGGGGCTCAGAATTAAAAAGAGAATTCTCAACAAAGGAATATCGAATGGCTGAGAAACACTTAAAGAAATATTCAGTGTCTTTAGTAATCAGAAAAATGAAAATCAAAACTACTCTGAGATTCCATCTTACATCCATCAGAATGGCCAAGATCAAAAACTCAAATGACACCACATGCTGGCAAGGATGTGGAGTAAAGGGAACACTCCTTCATTGCTGGAGGGCGGGCAAACTTGTACAACCACTTTGGAAATCAATCTGGCAGTTTCTCAGAATACTGGGCGTAAGGCTTCCTCAAGACCCAGCTATTCTGCTCCTTGGAATATACCCAGAAGGTGCTCCACCACACAACAAGGACATATGCTCAACCATGTTCACAGCAGCATTATTCATAGTAGCCAGAACCTGGGAACGACCTAAATGTCCCTCAGCCGAAGAATGGATAAAGAAACTGTGGTACATTTACACTATGGAATACTATTCAGCTATTAAAAACAAAGAAATCCTGAAATTTGTGGGCAAGTGGAACTAGAAATGATCTACTGAGTGAGTTAACCCAGACTCAGAAAGACTCACATGGTATATACTCACTTATACTTGGGCACTAGCGGAACATGGATGTCCCCTGAAAGTCTTCACTTACCTGGAGACTGGGATAGATGCGGAGACCTCCTATTGGGACTCTAGGTAAGAAAAATACAGAATGGGGAATTAGAAGGATCCAAGGGGTCCTAGAAACCTACAAGAAGAACATGATGATGGGCAGATCTGGACTCAAGGGGGTCTACTCACACTACTGCACCAACCAAAGACAATACATGCAGTAAATATTGAACCCCTGCTCAGATCTAGCCAAGGGACGGGATATTATCCACAGTTGTGTGGAGAGCGGGGACTGACTCTGACATGAACTCTGGTGCCCCATATTTGACCACTTCCCCTTGGTGGGGAGGCCTGGTAGCACTCAGAGAAAGAATAGGAATGCTACCAAGATGAGACTTGATAGGCTCTGAACATATGGTGGGGGAGGAGGTCCTTTTCTATCACAGACCTAGGGGAGGGGAATAGGGTGAAAGGGAGGAAGGAACAGGAGGGGACAAGCAAGGGGATAAAAATTTAGATGTAATATGAATAAATTAATAAAAAATAAAAGGCCATGTGGTGGGGCATAGCTGAATAGTTGAGATCAGAAGACTTAGTACGCAATGGTTTTAAATTTAATCCCCTAACAAACAAAGTCACCATGAGGTATCCCTTTGGGGACAGAATGTTCCGTATTGTGTCTGTATCACTGTCAACAGTACAAGGCCACACTGTACTACATCTTTGCGAGATGTTACTATTACTATGGAGAAAGAGCGTACATGCCTAGTTTGGCTTGCCTTTTATACATGCTTCTTACATGTGAGTCCACATGATCTTAACATCAAAAGACTAATTTAAATATCATCAAAACTGGGTCTGGAAAGATGGCTCAACAATTAAGTAACAATTTGCTACTCTTCCAGAGGATCCAAGTTCAGTTCTTAAATACCCAGGTCTGGTGGCTCAGAACCACCTGTACACTACCCAGCACCACAGGATATGACACCCTCTTCTGGCCTCTGCAGGAGATGTATACAAGCAGCACACACTGAGATACAACACACACACACACAGACAGGCAATCAGAGCTGTGATTGCTATGTAGTAAGCAGCATGTGTTCATTAAGTGAAATTATTTATTAAGTTTAGGAAGAAGAGAGAGGAAATAGTGGCTGGAGTTTGAGTAGATAGATGCTTTATGATACTTAACAGAAAGCCAGGAGCGAATTAAAATAGATTCTTAGGACATCGATGATAAGACTGCCTCAGAGACCATCAGAAGCACACACACACACACACACACACACACACACACATACAGTCCTATCTCCCATGGGCAAAGCAGTGTCAATGCCAATTATTTTAAGACAAAAAGATGGGGGAAAAAAAAAAACACTACAAAAATAATGGACATTGTATGGAATTGGTACTGATAGCCATGATGATGACACTGAGTGTTGAACACTTCGGACTGCCAGCTGGGAAGTCATTTCAGGGAAATTCTATCAACATCCCATGTTACAGACGAAGACCCTGAAGCCTGCAGAGGTGTAAAGCCACCCAGCATGCACTAGCCAAACCAGGGAATGATTATGAGCAGAGCTCATACCTCCCTGGTGTGCCGAAGGGCTTCTCCCCAAGTATAGAAATGACCTTTCAGCTGCATAACACTGGGCATGAGATGTCCAACTGTTCAAATCTAGAAAACAGAGGGTAGCTTGGCAAAGACCAACAGAGCCAAAGAGAACTGCCTTTCTTTAGGGATGGTAGAGATTTAAATACCCAGGGAAGAGTGGGAAGACCCAGCACAATCCACACAAACCTGCTCCCATCCTCTTATTTTCCTCAAATGCTCTCCAAGACCCCTGTGAAGTCTGCTCCTCTTTATGTAAGGGCGAGAGTAAACTGAGAAAGTCCTTAAAGTGTTAATCCGTGACTGTTGGTGATGGTAATTATTTAAATGATACTGGTTAATTTGTTTTATTGTTTCACACAGTTTGATTTATTTGCTATTTATTGGTTCACTTATATAATGAATAGGGTTAGATTAATAGATTTTCGAATGTAAATTCATCTCCATTAACGTTTATGAGCTACATTTGTAGATGAGGCTTAAATAAATACACAACCAAGAATAAAGATTACAGTATTTTCCAGAGCAATAAAGCAAGGATGCAAATATGTTCCAGAAATAGAGGGGATGTGGAGAGGGGATGTGGAGACTCACCATGAGAACTGCGTCCTAGAGGCAGACGGTGGAGTCAAACTGTCATATGTGAATATGAACTGCTTCATTTTCCTTTATAAAGGGGTGTGTGTGTGTGTGTGTGTGTGTCTGTGTGTGTGTGTGTGTGTGTGTGTGTGTGTGTGTGTGTGTGTGTGTGTGTGTGTGTGTGTGTGACCTCAAAGCCCAGAAGAGGGCATTAGATCCCCTGGAGCTGGAGTTACAGGCATTTGTGAGCTGCCCAGCAGGAGTGCTGGAAACTGAATCCAGGGCCCTCTTCAAGAGTAGCCTGCACTCTTAATGGTTGAGTCATCTCTGCAGCCCCAATATTTCATTTTCTTCCCAGCCCACTAAGACTAGCAAAACAATAATACTAGACCCTCAAATAATTCCATAACCTGTCTCCTTGCAAAAGGCCTCCTTGCTCTCCTGCTGAGAGCTGCCATGCAGAGTATCAACGGCAACTGACTAAAAGGAGCCTCAGGGGAAACATCTCTGACCAAGTCCCTATCTCATACCCCTATGGATCCAGCCATTGCTCCTACAGAACTCCATGCACAGGAGTCAGGCTCAACAATGTGCAGCTAGGACTGATTGATATATAAGGACGTTTCTAGAAATAAGTTGCCCTCTAACCTACAATATATAAATTCTTTCCAAGCACCAGGACTGAGCACAGCAGAAAAATACCTCTGCTCAGTGTGACCTTGGGACCATGAAAGAACTGATTCACCCCACAAGGCGGGGTGACTGTTCCCCTAAAAGGAGGCTTGATGGCTTGAACTAGCCAGCCAGCCAGTTCTTCACAAGTTCATTTACGTAAACCAACCCCTGCATGAAGAGTCATACTGATAACAAGATGAGTTAAAGAACAGAAAGGCTGAGCAGACTGCCTAACCTTTCAACTTGCTAATAACCATCATGGACTAAGCTGTACCCTTCCTCCCCGCCCAAAGTTCACACACTGAAGTCCTGGTTTGCAGGACCTCGGACTGCGCCTTGTAGTGGGATAGTCTTTGCTATGGTAACCGATCTCATCTGAGACTCGTTGGTGAGTTCGATCAGGGCACAAAAGTACAGAGACATGAAGACGTGGAGCGAGGAAGCCCATTCTGCCAGCACTTTGGGCTCTGGCTTCCAGCTTCCAGAATGGTAAGAAAACAAACTTCTCTGTTCTCTTAGGGCAGATAAATGCAATGGTCCAGCAGCCAAGATGAGGTCATCATCATGCTCCCAACACCAAAGCTGGGTTCACAGCTCTGTGGTCTGAGCAGGGTACCGATGGTGCGGCAGCATCCTGTAAGCACCAGAAAACTGATTGTTTTTGTTTTTTTTTTTTTTTTTAAACTTTTAAGATGTTTGTTATTCCTGTTTCAGTGTTATTCCTTTTTGTTGTAACAATTCTTTAGATGAGGAAAGAGGAGTGGAATTCCTCCCATGAAGCAATTTGTGCATATGCAAAGCTCATTCCAGAAGTCTCAGCCAGGCCCATACTTTGTAATTGGTATAGCATGAACAGACCTCACAAACCTATAGGACTGGTTGGTGTGTTTAGCACTTGCTGGTCTTAGAGCTCATTGTGTTTTCTCCCCTTCTTCTTCTTCTTCTTCTTCTTCTTCTTCTTCTTCTTCTTCTTCTTCTTCTTCTTCTTCTTCTTCCTCTTCTTCTTCTTCTTCTTCTTCTTCTTCTTCTTCCTCTTCTCTTCTTCTTGTTTTTGTCCTGGATTTGCTTTGTAGCCCAGACTGGCCTCAACTAGACCAAGCTGCCTCTGCCTCCCCAAGTGCTCAGGTTAAAGTCATTTGCCACTACTCCTGGCTTCATTCTGTTTCCTCTTCCATCTTGATTTTTGGTATAAGAATGGTAAAATATGGGCCTGATGGAAGTGGTGCATGCCTTCCATCCCAGCTCTCAGGAGGCAGAGGCAGGTGGATCTCTGAGTTTGAGGTCAGCTTGGTCTACAGAATGATTTCCAGGACACCCAGGGCTGTACAGAGAAGCCCTGTCTCAAAATGGTGTGGTGGCAGGGGAGACAAAATAGAAATGAAAAACGTCCTCCCACATGAAGACGTGAGTATATGGCCTTCAGATTCTGGGTTTGCCTTTAGGACTGTATGCTAACATCATACCCTTGTATGATGACAAAAATTTAATCTAAAATCAAGCATGTAATGAATCAGAGATGTTTCTGGTGGTGCTTGCCTGTGCTGCATTGTAGAACCTTACTGCAGCCTGAACCCTGAGCATCTGGTAAGCACACCATGCATGCTTACACCAGGCTCAAGACCCATGCAAGCCTCATGAAACAGCTTGGCTCAAATCTGAGAGTATTGTCTGTTATAAGTTGCAGCATCTTTACTGTACATACAGTTTTCTGTTCTCCCAGAAACATAATGTATTAATTACAGAAAACAAAGGCTTTTAATATTTTCCTACCATCAGTCCTCAGCATATAAAATTAGTGTGCCTTTGCCTTGCATTGCATTACAAAATGTTTGCTTTTTAAAATGACTGAGTTGTTGACTTATGTTTCATATAAAAAATATTGTTAAGTGAATTTTGGCTTGGGATTAGAAAAGAATTTCCACCCATTTGTGAAATGACCCTAAACATAATTATGTCATTTACTATTATATATACTTACGTGAAGCAGTGTTCTCAACATTGACAGTAATAAATGAAAGTATTGATCAACTCTGAGAAACACTAAAGGTATCATATGTCCTAAAATATCAAATATTCATTTGATATTAATTAATTTATATTTAATTTTAATATAAAAATAAATAAGCAGGTGCATCTACTTAACATGAGATTTGCATATTGATTTTCAAAATTAATTGTACACCAAATAATGTTTTTAAATAAATTTGTTTATAATTTATTGTCAGTAAAGTTTTATGTGTATACCTATTTTATAGCACATATATGGTTACACAAAAGTCTTTGATGAAAAGAAATTTCAGTTTAAGCCACTTAAGATGTGCATTTCATTATCCAGAAAATTAATAGTATCATATGCTTAACTGCCATAGCCATGGGACTCATCTTTATGTTGACTGAAAAATTACCAGTTAATCCACCAAGCCAGGCAACTGAAAACTAATCATTTTAGCTTAGTTTACTTTGGGGGACAGAATCTAGCTCTGTAGCCCAGGCTGTCTTCAAAGTCATGGTCTCCTGCCTCACCCTCCTGAGTACAGGGTTTCTAGACTGATTAAAAAGTAAGAAAGCTCTGAGCAATCTAACAGGTGGGGGAAATTAAGAGGCAAGATAGAGATTAAATACGTACATACAAACATACATAGTCTGACTGAGAATTTTCACTACAAACAACATTAAAATGGCATTCTCGATTCCCAGAATCCTTTTTTAACTTCTTTAGTGTCAACTAGCTCAGAATAGCAGCCCTTTGAGGCAGGGGTTACTAATTTCTTTTTACGTTGAAACCAGGCCAACTGGTGACCTGACAGGATGATCATCCTCCTTGGAGTCTTGGGCCATTTTATTGGCAGGCTGCCTTGGGCCAGGTAGGGGGAGCAATCTAGTTCTTCTGCTTTTGTCTCTGTACCTCACATAGGTAACTTTTTCATAGAGAAATTCCATTCTCTGGTGGTTGGGGTTTGGCTCAGTTCGCAGAGCACTTGTTTAGTCCTCCCCCTCAACAGAAAGGAAGAAAGAGTGGGAATAGAAGGAGGGAGAGAAGAAGAAGAAGAAGAAGAAGAAGAAGAAGAAGAAGAAGAAGAAGAAGAAGAAGAAGAAGAAGAAGAAGAAAAAGTCCTAAAGAATGAATTCCTTACACTAAATATAAAACAGAAAGGACACTATCTAGAAGAGTATTCTTATTTAGAAAGAAACCAAATCATTCATATAAAGTGAAGTGAACAGAATAATTACTGGAGAACTCAGAAAGAAAATGTGTTCATCATAAAACTGGTCTTAAACTCCAAGATGAGAAACTATGCTAAAGAATAGCATTCCAGGAAATATCTAAAGAAACATCCAGAAATGCCCATCATTTGGCCCAAGGCAGATTCGACTGTGGCAAGTCCCTTGGGACAGAAGAGAAGACAATTTTCTTGTGAAAGAGTACTAGAATACTGCAAACCATAGCACTGAATAGAACTGTGGATGACAGAAATGTAATAGAACCTGAAAAAAAGAGAAATGATTAAACAGTCATTTAAGCCAAAATATTTATTCCATTCTTCCAAAGATTTTTCAGATCTCTAGCAGATACTTTCAGAAAAGTTAGGTCCAGGTTGTTTTCCCCAAGCAGTTGGTAAGCTAACATCTAACCATGCGCTCCATTAATAAAAGCACTGCTTCTCTAGTCCGTGTTTGTAGACAGAGCTATGAATGTGGCTGAATACCTCAATGGTAAAATGGCATAAGTGTGGGACAGGGACACCATCAAAAGTCAGTTCCCACAAAAAAGCCAAAACCATACCATGGAAAAAACATAACATCTTCAACAAATGGTGCTTGTCTAACAGGATATCTACATGTAGAAAAATGCAAGTAGATCCATATGTATCACCCTATACAAAACCTCAACATAAAACCAAACACACTAAATCTGTTAGAAGAAAAAGTGGGGAAAACCCTTGAACTCATTGGCACAAAAGACAACTTCCTGAACAGAAGAACACGAATAGCTCAGGCTCTAAGATCAACAATTAATAAATGGGGCCTCATGAAACTGAATAGCAGAAGCAAAGGACACTGTCAACAAAACAAAGTGACAGCCTACAGATTGGAAAAAGATCTTCACCAACCCTACATCCAACAAAGGGCTAATATCCAAACTATATAAAGAACTCAAGATATTAAACATCAACAAATCAAATAATCCAATATAAAAATGAGGTACAGAGCTAAACAGGATTCTCAACAGAGGAATATTGTATGGCCAAGAAATACTTAAAGAAATGTTCAACGTCCTTTGTCATCAGGGAAATGCAAATCAAAACAACTCTGAGATTCCATCTTACACCCATCACAATGGCTAAGATCAAAAATTCAAATGACAACACATGCTGATGAGGATGTGGAGAAATGGGAACATTCTTCCATTGCTGAAAGAGTGCAGAGTTATAAAACCACTTTGTAAATCTGGTGCTTTCTCAGAAAATTGGGAATAGTGCTACCTCAAGACCACTCCAGCATATACTCAAAAGATGTTCCACCACACAACAAGGATATTTGCTCAGCTATGTTCATAGAAGCTTTATTCATAATAGCCAGAATCTGGAAACAACCTAGATGCCCTTCAACCAAAGAATGGATAAAGAAACTGTGGTGCATTTACACAATGGAATACTACTCAGCTATTAAAAACAAGGAACTCTTGAAATTTGCGGACAAATGGATGGAACTAGACACAGTCATCCTGAGTGAGGCAACCCAGACACAGAAATACATGCATAGTATGTACTCACTTATAAGTAGATATTAGACCAAAATAGATCTCTAGAGACTCCACCCAGTGGGGAATCGAGACAGATACTAGGACTCGAAGCTGGAGCGCTGAGAGTTGGAGGGAAGAGTTGGGGCATGGTAGGTCCAGGAATAGCAGGAACTCCACAGGGAGACCATCAAAGCCTTCAGATCTGGACACAGGGGGGGCCTGCACAAACTGATGCACCAACCAAGGACAGCACATACAGAGATCCAAGACCCCGGTTCAGCTATAACTGATGGAAAACTGACTCTTCATGTGGGGAGGACTTCTGCTGACCCTCTCACATGCACTCTGGCCCCCACGATTTGGTCACTGGCCCTTGGCAAGACAGCCTTGCAGGCACACAAAGGAAAGAAATGTACACTATCCTGATTAGACCTAACGGGCTGTGGCCAGACAGTAGAGTAGGATGGCTTCCCATCAGAGGTCTAGAGGAGGGGAATAGGGCAGAAGATGGAGGGAGGGATGGAACAGTAAGATAAGAGCAAGGGAATAACAATTAGGATGTAATATGAATAAATTATAATGAATAAAATATACATTAAAAAAGAGTCCATCCCTAGCCAACTAGGAGAAGAACTAAGGACCAATATTCCCATCTGCTGGAGATGTTGGTGGAGAAGAGTGTGTTCTTAAGATAATTGTGTCAGTTGATGGAGCCTCTAACATAAGAGACAGTTCCATGAGCTTCCAATGTGGTGAAATGGAGAATGGGGCCTTGAAGCCTTGCTGTGGCAGATAAAATAGTGACGATCAAAAGACTGTTCAGTTCAGGAAGTCAAATGTCTTAAGGCATTAAAAAAGTCATAAATAGCAATGAGTACTCTATGTAACTATCTATGATAACATTGATAATCAGCTCACAGATAGCTCTCTATTAGTCTACTTGGTTGCTGTGGTCCCCTCTTGCTCTTAATTTTTCAACAAATGAGGTCATTGCCTGTGTTTAGTATATGGAAATTGAGGCATGGAAGGTTAATTAGCCCGAGCTTACATAACTAATGAGTGTGGAGTTGGGAGTCAAGCTTTGGTCTTGTCAACGGTGCGTGGAAAACTATGCTGTTTTATGGTTCATTTTGTTGCGTTGTGTTGTTAGAAGATCTCACTATGTAGTCCAGACTGGCCTCAAACTCATAATCATCCAGTCTCAACTTTCCAAGTGCTGAGGTTAGAGGAATGCTTAAGAAATTTTATAGAGGCTGAGAAGATGGCAGGAACTTTCATGTGTCCTTGCACGCTGCTTCCTGTTTGCTGCTCAGTACTCAGCCATGCCACATGGAAGACCACATCTACTTCTGGACTCTACTACGGTTTAGCTGGACCCCACATTCCAGAGTGCTCACCCTTCTGATGGTCAGACATCCCGTCACGTGAAATCCACTTCATTGATTTAGAATTCCCCCTACTAGAGTTCTTTCTCAAGGGTTTCCACGCTAGAGACAGTTTTCCTCTACCCTCGTCTTTTATAAGAGGTCCACACGTTTCCCACAGCTTTCAAGAGAGGCGAGAGCAAAGCTGAAAGGGGGCAAGCTGACATTTTGACATTTTTCCTGTTATCCTTTTCCATATATAAGTTCTACATTTGGGGTAGGAAACTCAAATTTGAGTTGGAGCATGAACAAGGACATGTATCACAACAGCTTGGATGGAGACAAAGCTTAGTGCCACGCATCCACGGAGTAGCGCCCCCGATCCACTCCCCGCTACTGTAGGTTGGGTTTAAATTAAGCAGGGGATGCTGGATTCTAATGGCAAGAGGAAAGGACGTTTGAAGGCAAAAGCATTATTTGCAACTTAAGTGGGTGTCTATAAGCCTTGGTTGGAAGATAACATGTACTCTCAGCCCGTCCCACGATTCTTAACAAAACAAGAGGGCTACCAGCCAGTGCTTCTTGCAAGGATCTGACAGCAGGCTCCACCCCATGTGCTATCAGCTTTGCTGCACCTTTCCAGAAAAGCAGAATGCAGGCTGAGCCAATGGAAAAGGATAAAAGCAAACAGAGCGGAGTCCTGCTCTCCCCATATACACTCCACTGCAGAAGAGCATATTTAAAGACACACACAAATTTTCCTTTCTTGTTTGTCATTTCCAGGCTATCTTTCCTGACCAATGAAAAGCCCCCATAGAGCCAAGCAATCTGCCTCCATCACTAGCCCCTCCTCATGCTGTCACCTCATTGGCAGAAGTGTCATTAACTTTTTCCGCGGCAATTATTTGAGGACCAAGTAAACTGTGAAAATTTGTAAACTCTTGCACAGCTAAATTAAATGCTATTTTAACTAACAGTTAATAGTGTTTACTGCTGTGTAATCGTAATTTTCATTTTTTTACTGTATCTAATGACATTCTGATGACTGGAATTCTCTGTAGGGATACCAAATCATTACATTAAGGATGAGTGATTTTAGTATGCAATGACTGATCAGTACAATAATGTGTAGATGGATGCTTCTGCTAGTAAATTAAATCATTTGCACCACAGTGTATGTCAACTACAATGGGGATTCCATTGTGCTGCTAAATTATAATGTAGAGCCTGCTTAAAGTACGATAACAAATGAGCATCTCAGATTGGGGAAAAACTGGTACAGTATTTTTCTTAGAGGTGTGACAAGGAGAGAAACAGTCATCAACTCCTGGTGGCCACTGGAATAAGCTACACAGGAACCTTGTAGACACTTGGAGTGTTTGTATGTGAGAGGATTTGCCTACTGGGGGAGGGGAAATCTTGGGAAGACCTGAATATGGTAACTATGTTTACATTTCCTGTTCAGTTATTATATGAGATCCAATTAACAAACACACACACACACACACACACACACACACACACACAGACAGAAAGACAAGCCTTCCTATCAGCTGTTCCTGAGTCACAATCAAAACCTAAAATACACCAGAAAAAACACCCTTGGTTTATGACCTCATCAATGAACTCCACTTCTATCAGTGTTTCCCTAACTCTCAAGCCAGACTGCACATCAAAACATAGACTCCTAAGTCAATTCAAAAGCCTATATCATGTCCAGTGATGAACACTCAACATATGAGTTCAATCAAGTTTAAGAGGTTAGAACATCCACTCCCCAGAAGGAAAAGATAATGACAACAAAGTCATTCAAGTTTCTAGACTCTTCTTGAATATCAATATTTCTCACTCACTCAGATCACATTTTGGAACAGCATTGTGGAAAGTTTTCAAGAATGCATGTGGCTGAGAAAAGCACAAGGAAAGACAACAGAATGCTACCTTCTTCTTCCCAACACAGACATGGGGGTGTGAAACAAGAAATAAATCTTACTCAAAATACTCACTGTCTTTTGTGCAGAACTGAGGAATGAGGTCTATTCCATGTGGTTTGATGGGGAAATCCATAGTTCAGCACTGTGTATGAACCTTCCATCACCTAAGAGAAGACACAGTGATGTGTCCAGAGCTTGCAGACTCAGAGTTCTGTCCTTAAGCGTTCACTACACAGAAGATGAGATCACATAGAAACCAAGAATTACTACTTGGCCAACTGTGTCATTTTTATTGGTTTGGTTTATTTGGAACTTTTGAGGGGACAGGTATCACTGTGTCACTCAGGTTGGCCTTGAACTCACAGAAAAACCCTACTGCCACAGCCACCTAAGGGCTAGGACTCCAGATGTGGACTTCATGCCACAATCATTCATGCCAGATATTTTGTTTATTTGTTAAAAATTGTTGTTTTGGTTTTTTTTTGTTTTGTTTGTTTTGTTGTTTTTTGAGACAGGGTTTCTCTGTGTAGCCTTGGCTGTCCTGGACTTGCTTTGTAGACCAGGCTGGGGCCTTGAACTTTGTGTGTGTGTGTGTGTGTGTGTGTGTGTGTGTGTGTGTGTGTGTGTGTGTGTGCGTGCCCACATGTGGATGTGCCAGAAGAGAATTCAAGGGCCTTCGTGCTAGAGTTATAGAGTTTTTATGAATACCTAATGCAGCAGCTGAGAGCTGAACTCCAGTCCTCATTATTGAGTATCAAATGCTCCTAACCTTTAACCCATTAGCCATCTCTCTAGGCCCACTCCATTGTCTTTCAATGATGGGACACAGGACTCCAAGTGCACCCAGAAGAGAGCTCCAAACTCTAGTTGGAGGGACGAGGATTCCAAACAGTCTTCACCCCTCACATCAAGTGGGCATTGGCCAGAGAAGAAGGGGCTTCCTGTCATGCAGGAAGATTAAAGGTTGAGGAAAACACAAAGTAGTGTAGCTGGGGTGTAGCCCCATGTTCAACATGAACAAGGCCCTGCATTCCACCCCCAGCACCAGAAAGAAGAGAGAGGGAGTGATGAGAGGAAGAGAGACAGAGAGAGAGAACGTAAGAAAAGGCAGGAAGGATAAGGAGACAAAAGAGAGCATAAGATGGGGGGCTGGAGAGATGGCTCAGAGGTTAAGAGCACTGACTACTCTACTCTTCCAGAGGTCCTGAGTTCAATTTCCAGCAACCACATGGTGGCTCACAACCACCTATAATGTGATCTGGTGCATACTGTATACATAATAGAAGAAGAAGAGGAATGGGACAAGAGGGAGAGGAGACAAAAGTAAAAGTGAGCATGGATATAGAGAAACCACGCTGAGACTGATCTGGAAACCTCCTGCTGGCTAGCTTTCACGTATTAGAAGGAGCTATGCAGGCTATTGGAGCAGAAGAGGCATCAGTGAATGTATCCGGTGGTAAACCCTGCATGCGGCAATACTCGTTTGCCTGGGGAAATGTGCTTCCTCATTGAAGCAATAGTGGCATGACTGGTATGAGGGAAACCAATTACTCTCTCAATGGATGTGAGGCCCATCCTACAAGAGGGAATTCATGGTAGGTCCTGTAAACCTTGTCAAAGCCCATTGGTGGATGGGGAAAATCATAAAACTTAGGGAGAATTTTGTTTGTTAAATGAACATTTTTATCAAGCTGCCTACAAAGTATTTATGTTTATACCTATAGGTAAGTGCTGGTTCAACCTTGGTCAGAGAAGCCTCTTTTCACAGTAAGTAAGGAGTAATCAATGCACAGACTTGTAACTGATCAAAGTGTTGAGCATAAACGACTGTTGAGCCTTCTGCCCTAAGTGGGATATCGATCAATGTTTCCTGCCGAAGGCTCAAGGAACAGCTTTAAAAAGTGGATAGGAAGAATGCAAGAGCAAGAGGAGGTGGATGAATGCTGTGAAATACTGTCTTCTGGTCATGACACAGCTGTTGTTTTCATGAACTCATAGCAGCTATGGTTACCTGCACAGGACTTGCATAAGACTAAGCCAGCCAACATTCAACCATGTAGATAAGAGAAGGGCTCATGAATCTTTCCTTACCTGGGGAGCTATTGGCAATCAATGGCTTCTGGGAATAGGGGAATCATTTCTCTTTGGAAATGCAGCCTCTCATAGGCTGTTCATGCTCTGGTGGATGACCTCACACCATGTATGTAGGCGACATTAACTGGATTTAGAGAGAAGAAGAAGGAGGAGGAGGAGGAGGAGGAGGAAGAAAAAAGAGGAAGAAGGAAGAAGAGGTATTGGGGGGACGTCTAGGAAGAGTTAGGGTGTATATGATCAAGGTACATTGTATGTGTATGTGAAATTGTTAAAGAATAAATAAAAATATTCTAGAAACAAATAAATGTGGAGTGTGAAGCAAGGTTCAAGAGTACAGAGATAACTCTTGAAGGAAGAGACAAAACTGTGGAGAGCTTGTGGCTCAGGGCATTCAACACACACCAGTGTCACATGAACATAGATCAAACTTGTTTTATAGAACTGCCATCCTGGTGACAACATAAAGGTGGCTTTAGGAGAGGATAAGGTAGCTGCTGAGAGACTGGTAGCATAACTATTATAATAATTAGAACAGTGGCACACTGCAGCTTCCATAGCAAGATGGGGTTTTTCCAGTTGGTTTTAGGGGGGGGGGTTGTTTTTGCTTGGTTTGGTTTGGTTTTTTGTTTGTTTGTTTGTTTGTTTGTTTTTTGGTTGTTTTGTTCTTTCTTTCTTCCTTTGAGTAGGGAGATTGCAAGGATGGATATAGAGGGGTGGAGAGATGAGTAGGATTGGGGTACATGATGTGAAATTCACAAAGAACCAATAAAAAGTTAAGAAAGAAAGAAATAGAGACAGAGAGACAGAGACCGAGAGACCAAGACAGACAGAAAGCTGGGTATTAGAGCACGTGGATGCCAGCAAGAGTGGAAACATATTTAGGAAGTCAAAGAAGTCTTCTGATGTCCACCTGCTGGCAAGGGTGTTGGATTGACAGAGAAGGCAGTGATCAAGGCAGCCAGCACAGGGAAGCCTTTGGAAGGCACTGGGTTCACAATGAATAACTACTGTGGGCTATGCTTACTGGACCTCCCTCTGACACACACGATACTCTTTCTCATTCCTTTCCCAGAAAATCAAAGAAACTTCTGCCATAATACTATTATGTGTTTTTGTATAAATCAAATCTGTCCCAGATGTAATGAGAGCAAAATGTTACCATTGCAAACTCCATTATTCACAATGGTATTCAGTGGGTGTGTCCCCTGCTAGGGTTTATGACTTCCTGAACAGAACTGATGGGTCCTGGAACGGACTCCTGACTCACACAGCTACTGAGCTGCTTTGGCACACAAGCTCTACCAACAGGTGGCTAGTCGGCCCTACCAAATCCTCTTCCATGAAAGACAGTAACAACAAATGACTACGTCCTTGATGACAGGAAAGAAAAGGAGAAACTTAGTCACCAAAGTAAAATATCACCCAGTGAAGAGAGAAGAGGAACACATGGCTACTTCCAAAAGTGAAACAAACTTTGCAGTTTTGTTGGAGCTGTGTCATCTCTTTTAAAAAAAAAAAAAAAAATGGGATGTGCAGATTGGGACAGAGGGACAAGTAGGAACAGAAACAGCGGCTCAGCCTCCACCTGCCAGGCTAAGCAGGCTGACTCAGGGCAGGGACCATGGAGAAGAAAGCCGCCTTTTCATCGCTTGCTCAAGTCACATAGTGCAGATGGCAATGACAGGCAGGGCACATTGAATTGAACTTAACTTTTGATTTTAATTTGATTTGATGTGCACAGGTGTTTGGCTTACATGTGTGCCTATGTACCACATGTGTGCCTGATGCTGGAGAAGGCCAGAAGAAGGCAGTCAATCTTCTGGAACTGGAGTTACAGATGGCTGTGAGCCATTCTGTGGGTGCTGGGAATCGAATCCAGGTCTTCTGAGAGAGCAGCCAGTGCTCTTAGCCACGGACTCATCTCTCTGAGCCCTGCTAAATAATACCTTTTCCAATATTGCCTAGTGAAAATATTATGTAGGGAAAGAATTAGCAAAGGTGTTCTTCTGTTTCATTTGCATAGACCACCTTCCAAGCTATCAAGAAAAGACAATTTTTCCCTCTCAAAATATGTAGGTGTGCTTTTTTCCAAAAAGCATTTCATTTATAAAATTCTATGAAATATATGTGAAGTTGCCAAGTGCAGGGTAACGTTTTTATTGACACATTTAATTTAGTTTGGTTTTATGTAATTTCCATTCCATTTTAGTTGCTGTTGTGAATTCCAAACACATGAGAGCTAGATCGTACAGCTCTGACTTAAAACAGCTTCTTATTATATCTTGAACCTGCCGGCCAAATGTCAGTGGCACCACAGACCTAACTTTCTGTTTGTTGGCTGGGGAACTGTTTTCTGCTAGTGACATCACAGGGCTAATATTTTACCATCTGACTTTGACAGGCAAATGAGGCCTTGACTAGATTACCTTAAGTAAATAAATGCGGGTAAAGAGATTATCTAGCATTATGGTCTATTGTAGTACTTAAGACACAGGCCCAATATTTTAAAAGGATTAGCAATCGCACTGTGTACCTTAAAGAAAAGCCCTCTGCCATCTAGCACCCTTGGCCTTGAGCAGTGGCGTATCTAACCCTCTCTGCCAGCCCCCCTTTTGCAAGAGGCCACCACCTGCACAGCACAGTGAGATCTGACTTAGGGAAGGAAGTTACATAACACCATGGAGGGGAAAGAATTTTTTTTTTAAACATAAGCTATTTTAAAAATCCAAGGCTTTTTTTTTTTTTCAACTATCTGGAAATCTGAAAGACGTTATTTAAATGTGCGGTTTGTAAAATTGGGTTTAATGGGTCTCTAGAGAGCTGGGGATGATGCGTTTTGCATGGGCTCTGAGTTGGCACTCGGCATACAAAAAGCAACTGAGGAGAAGAAAGCCTTTTCTTTGATTGCTGATTCAGTAACTCGTGTTATTGGGTGATCAGATCGCCTTACTTAAGGGATTAGCCACTGTCTCACCATGTCATTCCAGTGTTCCAAGAATTCCTTTGGAGATTAAAAACAAATCCTTGGAATAAGGATCCAATTTTTTCAGTCCAAAATGACTTCTTGGGACACCAGTGAAAAACGTCAGAAAGGAGGTAATCCCATAAGAAAGGGGATATTTGATAACTCAATAGCACAAATTAATTGTGAGAATGCTCAGGGAATCCAAATGCATTATAATTAATTTAATTCTTAAGAAATACATTGAATAAGGTAGTTAATCCCTGCAAATGTAACCTAGTGGAGGGAGGGTGGGAGTTGAAGGGTTCTGCCCTTCTTTGATTTCATAAACCAATCACAGACAGAAGCTAATTCCACCTGGATACGTCTGCAGACAGCATGTATCTCCAGGCAGAAGATTGTATGGGTGTGTAAGCTGTACTGTAGAGACACAAATAACCCTTTCATGTACAGATATACGAAACTAATGAAGTACAGACTGATGACTGTAGCTCATCAGAACCATAAGCTCTGCTGCAGGAGAATGGCTGTGCCCTTCTGATCAAGAAGAGTGACGTCACAGCGAAGGGCCTGTGTGACAAAGGACACTGAGCGCCCAATGCCTGGATTGTCTCATGGGCTCGCTGACTCATTTTATCTTCCGCCCACACACAAGAGATCCAGAGATACAAACGCGTTATATTTTAAGTCTGAATTCCTCATTACCGAAAGATTTTATGAATTATCGAGCTTTTCTGAAAATAAAAATACATTTTTTAAAGAAAATTATTGTGTCTGTTTTCTGGCCTGCTCAGCATGGTTCAGTAGGAGACATTTAGCAAATAATATTGGTAGACTGTTGAGGATCTTAAGCCGTGCCTTAGCTATGTATGCCACGCTGCTGCTTTTCAAACGGGAACTGCCAGTATCCTCAAGCCCTTTTCTTTCAAAACATTGGCAGTCTGACGGTATGTTCAACAGTTTATGGTTCTGCTTGTTTGTCTGAGTGCTAGGGCTTAATACCCGGGGCTTGCACGTTGTTGGCAGGTGCTTTAGCCAAGCCAGCTAGAGCACTAGGGAAAGGCGTGGGAAAGATATTGCTACATTACAGAAGTCAGTCCAAGCATCCCAAACCTAGCACCCTCCGTTGACCTAAAGAGCAGCTGAGCAATGCAGGTAAAGAGCTCCTGAGGACGCGGCCCATTCCTGTCATCTTTCTATCTACTGATAATCTCAGAAGAAGCCAGGAGCACCGGTGCACACGGGCGATCCCCATGCCTGCTCAGACTTGCTGCCTTCTGGGCAGCGCACGTGGAATGGGAGCTAGGAAATCGAAGCCTGGTTTCTGCTCTCAGTCCCACCTCCTCTCTCACTGCGGAGCCTGTGGGGTTTAGTCGCAGCCCCGTCAGTCCCATGTGACCTCCAGAGAGCAGCCTTTGTTCATTCTATACAAATGTCCTGAATGCAAACCCTGCTAAGGGACATAAACTTAGAACTCGTGGTCGCATCCGGTTCCGGAAGAGGTGGCCATGGAATGGAAGGAGCCACGGTGAATCATCAGAGGGAAAAAAACAATACAGATTGAAATAAATAGCGAGGCAACTGGAAATGACGGTCATACGCAGGCGATGACTAAGGGACAGATCAGTGTGTCAGACAAGGAGCTCTTCTGGAGGTGACTTGGAGGTGGGCAGGAGACCGGAAGCAAAAGCTATCATTATACACTCATGATTGTGTGCCCACATACCACCCATGCAAAAAAAAAAAAAAAAAAAAAAGGCACTGACTTAAGTACTAACACTCATGCCCCATACCTTCTTTAATTGTGCTTTCCCCCCCACCCCCACCAAAAGGGAGAGGGAGATAAAAGTGGTGTGGTCAGACCCCTGAACAGAAAGAAGACCAAAGGGGCCGCCTGGAGTCTCAGCTATGGGAAAAGGGTCAAGCCTGCGGCCAGTTCCTACCATCAGCACAACACCATGAAAAACAGAGACAAGGTAAAAAGAAGGCAGGGAGTGCCGCCTCTCACTAGTCTCAGAAGCTTTTTACCCTAAGGACAGTAGGTCAGCAGACACCACCACTCCAGCAGGGAAAAGAGGGTGTAGAAAGGGAGGCCAGGAAGGGTCCCCAGAGGCAATGAATGTTCTACAGGTTCCTGGATCCCACAACATGTTTTTTTTTTTAAAACATTTTTTTTTACTTTTATTTTTTGTGCGTGTGTCTGTGTCTATGTGCAAGTGCTTCCAAGGGCAGGGTGGGCATTGGATCTCCTGGAGCTGGAGTTGAGAGCCATCAGCTGTGGGTGCAGGGAACCAAACTGGGGTCCTCTGCAAGAGCAGAAAGTGCTGAGCCATATATCCAGCCCCATCCACCACATCTTTTAGATTATCTCAAGGGTTGGTTTCTCTCCAACACACAGGAAGTTCCCACTATGCAACTGTGACACAGGGCTTTGTTAGCTGCCTGTAGGGCCGATGGGGAAATTGGTGGCTTAGAGCAGACCAGTTGTGTTTAGACACAGGGTCTCTCACTGACTTGGAACTCATCAGACTAGCTGGCTGGCCAGTGAAACACCCCCCCCCCCCAGGGATCTGCCAGTCCCCAACCCCCTAGTATGCACTACCATGCCTAATTATTTTTCCTTGGGTTCTGGGGGTACTGAAGGGTCATCATGCTTTTGTGGCAAGCACTTCACCAACTGAGCTGTCTCTCCAGCCCCTCCCTTTGGTTTTAGAGCTACTTAGAGGGCTAATCTACTGACTCCAAAAAAGACCTGAAGTCCCTGAGAGACATGTTTTTAGAGTCAAAGTATGTTGATCCTACCAGTAGCTTCTTGAGTACTTAGCCCCTCAGGCTCAGTCCAGATTTTTCATCCACAGAAAAACACAGTTAAGTACAGTCAGCCCTTCTTATCTTCCCGTCTGAGGACTCAGTATTTTGAGGCTTAACAATTTTTTATTTTTTTTTTAATGGACATAATCAGACCTTGTTTGTTTGTTTGTTTTTTCTTGTCATTTGTCAGTCCCTAGATAATACAGTGTAACCCGCGTAGCGCTGCTGACATTGTGAATTTTATAAGTAATCTTCAGATGATGTATAGAATATGGGATGATATGCATAAACTATATGGCAATGTTGTGCTGTTTTATAGGAGATGTGAGAGGATGTTGCTATGGAGTTGGAAGTCCTGAAACCAATCCCCCCTTTGGTACCATAACACAGCTGCATTGATGAACTGTCTGCTCTTAGGGTGCATTTTCTGTGTAGTGTACGGGGTCCAAAGTGTATAGGCAAGAGGCAGGCAGGTACAAAATTCCATCAACTCATGTAAGATAAGTGTTGTGTGCCTCTGAGGTCACAGACCCACTAATACCCTTCCCACTGTGTGGTGCTTTGAGGGGGTGGGGGGGCAAAGGGGGAGACTTTATCCTCAAAAGTCAATTATTTAATACTTCCCAAATAAATGTATCAAAAGGGGTGAAAATGGTGAAGCTATTACACTTGACTCTTAAGAATATTCTCGGTGCAGAAGGGAATTCTGCCTCACACTATAACATGGGAAAGCACTGAGAACATTATGTCAAATGAAATAAGCTAGGCACAAAAGGAACCCATTTGATTCCTTCCTCCTGAGGCGGCCCCCTGTGATGTGAGCTGTCATAGCCACAGCCTCAGGGTTACAGGGGTGGCTGCTGAAGCAAGGGGAAGCCAGATGGGACCACGTTCAGTAAGTACAGAGTTCCAGTTTTCTAAGAGGAAAGAGATGTGCGGAGGATGGTTCAGCAACAATGTCAATCTCCTTCACTCCTACTAAAATATAAACTTCAAAGTGGCTAAAATGGATGCTAGAAGTGTACACCATGGGACTGTGTGAGTTAGACGCTTGTGGCCCAAAATCCAGTAAATCAATAAGAGCTTTGGCCACTGTTGTATGATATATTCTATCAAGATTTGGGGGGGAGAATGGGGACAGGGTTTCTCTGTGTAGCCTTGGGTGTTCTGGACTCATTTTGTAGACCAGCTGGCCTCAAACTCACATCAGTCCACCTGCCCCTGCCTCCCCAAGTACTGGGAGTGCCACCACTCCGGGCTTACTATCAAGATATTTTTTTAAAAGCAGAGAGCAGGTGCATTCATTTGCTTTGATGGCTGGGATTCACCTCAACAGATCAGTAGAGGAGGAAAGTGGATCAGATAGAGAAAAACACAGTTGGCCACGACTTTGTAATGATCACAGCTGAGAAACAACACAAGGCCATTGATGGCATGCCACTTGGATTCCTTTGTATCATTTCCCAAGATTTAAGCAGTTTTTTTTTTAAAGATCTAAGCAAGGTTTTAGGTTCAGTCTCCAACACACACATACACACACACATACACACACACACACACACACACACACACACACACACACCTTTGTAATTAACTAAAGGTGTTTAAGTTATAAAAGGAAATCCAGAATACAGAGCAAGATCACAATTTCTGAAGGATTATCTGCATGTTTATTCCTGGAACAGAATTACATACGTATGCATTGCCTAGAGATAAAAAAGTAATTGATGCCAGGTGGTAGTGACACATGCCTTTAATCCCAGGACTTAGGAGGCAGAGGCAGTAGGATCTCTGCGAGTTTGAGGCCAGCTTGGTCTACAGAGCAAGTTCCAGGTCAGTCAGAGCTACACAGAGAAACTCTGTCTCAAAAATCAAAACAAAAATCGAACCTAGAAGTGTGCTCATGGCACCAGTTTCAATCCCCAGCACCAAGAAGAACAAAAGAGGAAATGGAATAATGGAAAATTAAAAGAAAAATAATTACCAAAGGACACATTAGCACTTGATACACAGCACTGGGGCTACATCAGATAGGGTGTGTGCGTGTGTGTGTGTGTGTGTGTGTGTGTGTGTGTGTGTGTGTGTGTGTGTGTGTTTGTGTGTGTGTGTGTGTGTGTTTTGCTGGGGACTGAACTTGTTTAGATCTTTTTTTAAGACACGTAAATCCTGGGTCTCCAGTCTTGAGTGGCAGAAATCCTGGTCCTAGCAAGAGCACCTTGTACTCAAGAAAGAAGCAAGCAGCAACCCCCAGACAGGCCCTCTTGAGATGAGCTTGGACAACTCATACACATTCCTGCTCCTTCCCTCCCTGGGTTAGATTGATGAGGGGCGGACACTGAGCCCTGGGTTGACCCAGAGAGCAGGGCCAGGCAGAGCCATCAGCCTGCTCTGCCTCAGGGCATCTCTCAGAACAGAGCCCAGACACAGAGGCTGGGAAGAACTTTGCAGGTCACCCGGAGGTGCCCCTGAAAAGACAGCTCCAGCGAGGAGCTCTTAGCATCTCAGTCACTGCAGAACAAAGGGCTTGGAGAAGTCTTGAAGTGTATGTAAATTCACAGTGAACACTGCACCTTCACAGTTCATAAATATGCACACAAACATTTATTGTGTTGTCTCTTCTGCCTCGGTATTTGTTTAGCTCATGGTTGGATCGAGAAGAAATAGCAATCTGTACTCACTTGGCTATCAAAAAGAATTGGAAGAGTTTGTTTGGTTGTTTGTTTGGTTGGTTGGTTGTTTTCAAATTAAGTTTTATATGTGTAACCTACTCATCTTTGCATATGAATAACATACAGCAAGAAGAGAGAATTAAAGGTATTATTTAATGAAGACAGGCAAAAATCATATTATATTTCCTCTGACAAAAAGAAAAATAAAACTACAGAAAACTTCCTTTAGAGCCCCATGTGTAATTATGGTGAAAACAACCTCAATTAGAAGTTGATCAAGGTGCTCTGGCTCCTAGGGGGGAAAAAAGTTCAGGTCATGAACGCTTAGGATTTTGTTTCCAGTTTCAAGTGGGTCCCTCAGCTTAAGCAAGGACAGAGTGACCAGAGAGGAAACTAACTCTCTGAGGATTTCCCCAAAGTACAGAGAGACACTTTACAGAGATTCCCCCTTTGCTCTTGGGATAAGTGAGTCTCTAAGCCCGGGGTGGGGGGGCCCTGGAGGTACCCTGCTTGGAGTTCTGACCTAGGATTTAACGAGTGCAAAAGCCAAACCCCACACATCTTCAGCAGATGGGAAAAGAGATGTGGGTCTACCAAATGTCTCTGTAACCACACAAGAACACCATGAAGGACGGATTGGATAGCTGAGCGGCCCCCCAATAGACATTAGAGAATGACACATGGCTTTGGGGGGAGAAGATCCTTATACTCCTGAGTCTTGCCTATACCCCAAGTTCTACATGGTCCTAGAAACGACCCATTAGATGAACACTTTAATAAACAGTACGGATTTTACTTACTCACGTTCTGCCTGGGTGTACTTACGGTGAGGCCGCCTATCTTACATATGTCGGCGATGGACAGAGTTGAGAATCACTGTTGTCTGCTTCATGCCTAAGGCTGAGAGACAGTTTCCAAATCGCTAGCTACATTTCTGGGGCTCTGAGCTAAATACAGTCACCACCTCCTGCACAGACATAAGCTACCTGGAGCCTCACTTCGATTGGACCCCCATAATCCCAGGAGAGGCCATTTTGGCCAAAGCACCTCATTTCTCAGACATGGAATTTGCACATTTGCAAACGGAAAGGTCGCTTACAAACTTCACTCCGACTCTCACGTAACGTGATCCCACAGATAAAACATTTAATGAAAATTGGAAGGTTCATTTTAAGATTTATTATTCTGGACTGGAGAGATGGCTCAGTGGTTAGGAGCACTGAGTGTTCTTCCAGACGTCCGGAGTTCAGTTCCCAGCAACCACATGGTGGCTCACAGCCATCTATAATGTGATCTGATGCCCTCTTCTGGCCTGCAGGTGTTACCTGCAGGCAAATCACTGTATACATAATAAATTAATAATAATGATGATGATAATAAATCTTTTTAAAAGATAATTTTTAAAAGATTTATTATTACTAGAGTGTGGCGGGGTGTGTGTGTGTGTGTGTGTGTGTGTGTGTGTGTGTGTGTGTGTGTGTGTGTGTGTGTGTGTGTGTGTCCAGGTGTCCAGGGGGCCAGAAGAGGGCATCAGACACTTTAGTGCTGGAGTTACAGGAGACTGGTGTGAGCTACCCAAGACAGAAAATGAGAACCAAACTCAGATCCTCTGGGAGAACAAGAAACACTGAACAACTCTCCCTCCAACCCCCCAACCCCAGGGTGGGAGAGTTATTTAAAAGGAAAATTGAAGGCAACAATCCAGTCTACAGACAATACTGAGCCTATAGCCTTTAAAAGGAGAACTGCATGCACCCACAAGGGCAGTGGGAACAGAGGTCCCTCTGTCCTTCTGTAGAACTAAGGCTCTTTGCCACCTATCCCTGGTCCTAGGCACTCCAGCCTGTAAGATCTCTCTTCCTTTCCCAGCTTCTATGGCTACCTTCCAAATACTCAGAAAAAAAGTTCTCTCTTCATGGGCCTACTAAACACCACAGCCTATTGGACTGGATTTTCAGGATTATTTTGAATCGGCTCTTTCATCCTTAGACCCTGTTCGTTTTAGCATCCTTGCAACCCTCTTGTAGTAACTACACAGCACAATCTAAGCACAGCCACAGACCAGCGACTCCTTCAGAGCAGCCAACCCAAGTGCTAGTCTACTAACCGAGGTGACTGCCGAGGTTTCCATCAGTCTGTCAACCTTTTTTATAATCGCACCTACATGAAAACTATTAAATCTGGACTTTCTTTATTCTTTCTTTCTTTTTTCACCCAGTGTATTATCATTTTTCCCTTCCCTCCAACCCCTAGCCTTTTTCCATCACCTTTCAAAGAATAAGCATAATATCACCCACAGAGGCTCCTGCGTTTCAGTCCTTTCCTCTCTACAATTGTCACCGTTTTAAGCTTAACCAACCATGGGCTATCATTACAAATCAACAATGCCTGGCTGGGTAGGGTAGCCACAAACAAGAAGAGGGGGGAAAAAAAGAAAGAAGAGAAAGGAAAAAAGTGGGGAGGGGTGAAGTATTTAAAGCGCTCATAAAATTAAGTCTCAGATTTAAATTCTCCCTCATATTTTATTGTCTTTTCTTTTCTTTTTCCTGTGGTAAATGGTAATTAGAGTCAATAATCTTTTGCTGAGAGAGCACCTTGTCTTCGCAGTGTTTATATCATCGTCATCAAAGATCTGCCTCAAGGGCCTGGCTTGTTAATAATTTAAGGTGTGCTCAGCCTAGTTAGAGCAGGAAGCCTAGTTATTGAGTTTGTAAACCAGCCGATGATTTATGGGAACACCTTGCATGACTCATGCTCATTAAATAAAATACTTCAGTTTAATAAGGAACATGGGGTAAACAGCCCTTCCCGTTACGGGGTGAGTACGCGATTGGAGATTGTTGAGTTTTGTCACCAGGTCCCCAACATTATTTTGTCTTAATTGTACTGGCAGACCAAGGCGAGCAGAAAGCTGTGCATGTGCGGGTGTGCATCTGCACATGCGCAAAGAAAGTGGCTGGCTTCACTCCCTCCCAGACTTAAAGGAGACAAGGGAGGCCAGCCCCTTCTACGACTTCCAGTATCACCTACAAGCTATATCCTCTTGTGAAGAGGCTGCTAAATCTCTCTCTCTCTGTCTCTCTCTCTCTGTCTCTCTCTCTCTCTCTCTCTCTCTCTCTCTCTCTCTCTCTCTCTCTCTCAAAGGCTACTAATTAAGAAACTAGAAATGTTCATGGAAATAAAATTACAACAAAAAAATCAATGCACGGTTGTTAAATGTAAGCCACATTAATAGCTCTGACCATACTTTACTGCTAAACACTGTGCTTCGTCCATCTACAATTCCTAAACAGACTGATACATCAAAAGCTAAACAGAGCCTTCTGGTCTGTGTAAAAGAGATGCACACAGGACGCCCTTTTCCTCTTTAGTGTCTGGTGTCTGGGATTCCGTGGATCTGTTGGGCCCTTGATGTTGCTGTGGCACAGTGTTTCCGAGCAGACACTGTCTGGTGGTCGCTTATGTTTCTCTTCTTCTAAATTCACTGATAGGAGCATGGAGTTGGTGTAAAGGAGTTAGAAAAAGGACTTATTTGGTTTTACAGATTCCCATATAATGCAAACTTTAGTGTTTGGTTGGAGTGATGGCTGCATGATTTCTTGATTAGTTGAGAAAAACTTTCAGAAAGAAAGGAAGGAAGGAAGGAAGGAAGGAAGGAAGGAAGAAAGGAAGGAAGAAAGAAAGAAAGAGAAAAATAGGGGGAAGTAAAAACTTTTATTTCACACATTAAAAACAATACAACTCGAGTTTTTTGTTTGCTTCTTCTTGTTGTTGCTGTTGTTGTTGTGGCGTTGAGACATTTCTGAGTGGTACCCAAAATGACAAGACAAATCACTAAGGAAAAAATTGGTTGCATTCATTTAATAAGCTCCCTATCATCCAGGATTTTTCTATCATCTTTCTTTGGAAAATAAACATGTCCAGAAAGGAAGCTGCCTGTCGCTGCCTAAAGTGGAGTGCTCTGTGGTCTGTTTTCCTACCGAGAAGATGGCTAATCTGGGTCTCAGGTTACAGAGCTTCCCTGCTCAGGAATGTTACCTGCTCTGAGCTGGGCTGGGTTTGCACTCATTAGCCACACAGTGTGTGGAGGCAGCTTCCACCGCGGAGGCAGTCACAGCAGCAGCAGCAGCAGCATCTCACTCCTGCAGAAAAAGAGCGCAAACAGCCAGTCCTAGCCGCAAAGAGTGGTTTTCACTTTGCTTATACATTATGATACTCTATTCCTCTTATAGTGAACGGGGAATGATCCCAACACTCAGGGAGGCAGAGACAGGCCAATCTCTGCAAGTTCGAGGCCGGCCTGGTCTACAAAGCAAGTCCAGGACAGCCAAGGCTACACAGAGAATCCCTGTCTCGGAAAAACAAAACAAAGACGAGAGAGGGAGAGAGAGAGAGAGAGAGAGAGAGAGAGAGAGAGAGAGAGAGAGAGAGGCGGGAGAAGAGAGAGAGAGAGAGAGAGAGAGAGAGAGAGAGAGAGAGAGAGAGAGGGAATGATATAATAGTGGGGAGGGGCCAATAAAAAACAAACACAACAAACCCAGGTCCATGAAACAGTCCTACATTTACAGAGACAGGTCATGTTGAGTAGCATGGCTTTATTGAAAACATTTAAAATTCTAAATTACTTTAAGCAGCATGTACCCAGACAAATCACACTGTAAGTCTCTAGCTGGGCAGGAATAGGTACTTACAAAGCTTTCATAGGAGCGTAAAGTTGGCTTGCAGTGACAAGGTCCATGTTGTCATCCCTATGCCCTGAGTTTGGTCATCTTTTCTTTCCCAAAATGGCATTAATCTGCTTACCACATTTTTTTCAAATTCAACTTTGGTTTCAGCAATGTATTAAGAGTAAATTAATAACCACAAACTCACTGAAAAAAACATCTCATGTCTGTGTGCGCATATACACACACGCTCTGATAATCAACTTTCTTTGAAACAGGAAGATTAAAACTGTCAAGAAATTAACAAAAATCTGAGGTCATGTGGGTCTTTGTACTTTGGTTAAGGTCAGGATGAATATAATCAAAATAATGCCCAATCCTTCCTCCAAGACTGCCCTCACACCTGCTGGCTTACCTACAGCCTCCTGGGAGCAGCAGGTCCCTGCAAATGCTCCTACAGCCATGGTACTGCAAGCAGATCATAAAGGATGCGTTCTCTGAATCCTAGGACCATGGCCACACCTTGGGCCACTAGCTTTTTCAGTAGACTCTGAGATCTGTCTCTGTTGTTATTGATTTCACTATGAGGTGAATAATGTCTACGTTTCTGAGATGTCCCCTTGTTCTTGCTGTTGTTGTTGTTGTTACAGTTAAAGTACATGAAAACAGGAGCAAATGTGAGCGCTTTTGGAGAACACACACACACACATACACTCTGCTGCCTTAGACACAAACAGGAAGTTTGGTTTTTCTTGAAGGCACTGGAAAGGTAATATTGGCCAAAATCTGCTTTGCAAAAATTCAACTTTTCTCCCTTTTGCCGCAGATTTTAAAAAGGCATGCCTGGAAGCATCACAGCTAACAATTTCCAAGCAGGCTCTCTGGACCGGCTCTTCTACCAAAGCCAGGGAGACCCAGCTTCTCCACCAGGCCACACCTGCCCCACAGCCTCACAGCTACTCCCTTCTGGAACAACAGGGAACTCATTTCTGTCTCAATGCTCCTTTTCCAGTACAGTAAATGTTACTCACTGTGCCAAAGTGTGCCAAAGCACAAGATAGGCAAGCTGTTTGCCCATCGCCAAAGATGGATATGTACTAGCAAAAACAAACCCTGTCAGCCACAGTCACCTGCTTCTGAATGCAAAGAGGCAGCCAGGAGAGGGACCTGTTTTATGAGGGGTGTGTCCATGGCGTACACTATTGTCAGGCAGAATCACCAGCTGCCACGCCCGGAATTTCTTCCACCATTCTTGACACCTAAGCAGAAATTCTCTTTAGAAACAAAAGCAGAAATGATCTGGAGGGGGGGGCGGGGCGGGGAATGATGGTGGGGAGATTAAAAACCTTTCTGTCAAAGAAGGTCTCTTTCTCTCCCTCCACTTTGTGTAAGGACACTGACTCCTAGGCTGCTTGCCCAGCCACCCTGAATGTATAGCTGCCTCTTGTGCCCCAGGGCCAAAGCAGATTTCTCTACTAGAGATGCAATCAGCTCTAACCAATCAGTAAGGAGGGTTAATCAGCTGATCGATTGCTCCCTGAGCAGCTAGGACCTGGCTCCTCTCTGACTGGCTCTAGCCTGGCCTTGGGGCAAGAGGTTGGGAACTTTTAATTATCCACAGCAGCTACCGCTCTGATTGAATGGTCAATGGGTTTACTACTGAGGCGTCCCCGCTTGAATAATAATAGAAAACAATGTGAACGCTGGCGAGTGCAAACAGAGGCCCCCAAAAAGGCCCTTGGAGATGGAGAATGCACTGTTAAGACAAGTTAATTGCCTGACAGAAACCAAATTTCAAAGGTCTGGAAGACTTTTTTTTTTTTTTTTTTTTTTTTTTGGTCCGAGATGGGTAGAGGCTAAGGGAAAAGAGCGAGTGGAGAAATGACATTTTCTTTTCTCCTTTCAGGTCTGTGGCTGTCTTTGGCTGCACGCTGCCCCAGGACAAAGGGTAACTTGCTCACCCTGGTGGCTAAAAACTGATCATTGGAGGAAATTTGTGTTTTGACATTTGCCGGCACCGTCAGGGTTTAATTATTTTTTTTTTTTTTTAAATCAGGAACCTCTTTGAAAAGAAATTATCATAATCATCCGTAGCTTTAGGACAGAGGATGTTCAAAGAGAAGAGCAAGTGAAACATGCCAAATATATGTGTGCATGTGCGTGTGTGTGTGTGTGTGTGTGTGTGCGTGTGTGGTTATTAAGAGCTTTGCTCTTTGCACTTTATGGTGTACAGGCCTATCCACTTGACATTCCACAAATAGAATAATAAGCCATTTGCTAAGGGAAGCGTGCTACAATATTCTGATCTTTGTGTCGGTGCCCTCTTCCCTCGAATATTAAGGCAGCTAGTGTCTCAAAGTCAAAACATATCTGTGGCCATGTCTTCCTTTTCTAAGAAGCAGATGGCACCAAAGGGACAAAATAACCACATGTCGACTCCATGTGCAGGCAGGGAGGTTAGCAAAAGGTGAGAGGGTGTCCATAGAGATGCCGAAAGGGATGTTTGGTTTCAATCTTTAAAAAAAAAAAAAGAAAAGAAAGAAAGAAAGAAAAGCAAAGACAAAGTAAAAAGAGCAAAAGGCTGCTTTGGCTCAATTTGGATGGTGGGGAGGAAGGTCAGCTTGAACCCCTTTGGAAGGCATCAGTAAAAATCTCAGTCAAGACCCTCAAATTGTCCAAGATCAGAAGTCATCCTATTTCAGCAGATTCCATGTTAAATTTTTGCCTTTCTCCAGTGATCTCATATAAACACGAGTGTTCATCAGGCGTGCTGGAGTCATTACTATTTATATTACCATACCCCGGCTGTGTGCAGTCAATTCATAATCGTCCAGTTTTTCTAATTAATCACAAAAGATTTTTGTTTTGCCTGCAGCTAGTTCTGGGGTGACTCACGATGGCAAGCCAAAGCTCATACATCAAACACAGGCCCTTTCTCACTCTGGCCTTCTGCTAGGGAATGCAGTTCGGTGCTCTGCCACCAAAGAGGTGCAGACTGGGCATGCGCGGCCCCCGGGCAGCGGAGAAGCTTGCAGATCTGTCCTCTACTGCGCCACTTGTTATTTTTATCTGATGCGTTCTCAGGCCAAATCAGATCCTGAGAGCGCAGTGAGGTTTCTAAATTCAGAGCTCTGCCGTTCTGTCTCCCCTTTCTCATCTTCTTCTGACATCCTCTTTTATCAAATCAGCTCAAGACTACAACATTTCCAACAGAAGGACACGGCACGGTATTTTTTTTTTTTTTTTATTTTTCAATCCTTCCAATGGTGGCTTTTTGTGAAAATAATAAAAATAATAATAATAATAATGTCACCAGGAGAAGGAGGCAAAAGCACAGATTGTGAATTTTCTCTTGCCAAATCCAGGTCATGATGGACAGTAAGAATATCTATTCAGTGTGTAGCGGTTCTCACGCAAAGGCTCCTGGGTGAGTATCAGCAGGTTGACAGCTGGAAAGGAGACCCTGAAGATACCTTCTTCCTCCAGAAGTGGGAGGAGGAAGGTTGCGGCCACAGTTGGTTTGAGTCAGGACAGCCTTGTACATCTCATACAAATGAACCGAGGGCCACCTGTGGAAGCAGGTTGCCATCGTCCCGTGTCAGTTGAGATCAATCCATGTGGAAGACTCAAATTGATCACGTTCCGTCTGTAGATATTGGCATCCACGTGGAGGCAGCCTAGCAGTATCTTTGGGGTACTCTAGAAATACTGGCAAATTCTAGAAACTGATTCTACATACAGCCAGCCTTCTGTATCTACGGAAGTCACACTGATGGATTCAGCCAAAAGCATGGAGGAAAATTATTCAAGAAGAACTATGTACGCATCTCACTGAACACATGAAGATTTTCTTTCTGTTCTGGTGGGTAGAGGGTTGAACCCAGGTAGATGCTTTGCCACAAGCTACATCCCAACCTCTCTGATTATTTTTGCCGTTCCCTAAACGATACCGTATAACAAAGCATAGCACATTTGTGGCGTATTGGGTAGTTAAAGCACACAGAAGGATGTGTGCGGGTCACGTACAAATGCCATCATCCCGTGGGAAAGACTTGAGCACTGGCAAACTTGAGTCCTTAAGGGACCACATGGAACCACCGATTCTCTGAGGATGCTCAGGGCCAACCGCCCTCCTTCATGAGTTTTGTCCGGATGTGTCGTTACACTAGACATGTGCACACACAGGGCACCCACCTGCTTGTCCCTTGAAATGCTGTCCTCGAATCCTTTCATTCTAGCTAGGTGTCAACTCCGCTAAGCAGCCTCCCCTCCTACTTGCTTCTTGCCCACAATTCTTCTTGCCCCTAAAAGCTAATTCTGTTTCTCATAGGAAATACCACCCAGCACCAGCATTGCTTATTATATACCTGCCTGGTGCCCGCCACAGGACAGTTCAGACAAAACTTCTAGCTCCTGCTTCTTTTCTGATGCCTCCCCATGTGAGAAGAAACATAAATAGTCACCACAGAATAACTTTCAGGGGTGAGAGATGAGGCTAACTAAATATAATGCTTTGCCTCTGCTTCCCAAGTTTCTAGCCATTTTAAGGTGTTTAATTATCTACTCTGTGGTCTCTGCAGAGCTAAGTCTCTTAGGTCAGCCCCACATTCCTCTCATGCAGATCAATGTTGATGTATAGTTCTTTTTGAATCATAATTATAACAAAATAAAGAATGCTGTTATTATCTCCTGATTAAGGAAGGCCAAACATACCTGGATCTGTGTTTGGGCTTTTCCCCTCTTCTGAAACCTATTTGCATACGTAAGGAGTGGGGGGAGGGTAAGGGACATCAAAGGACATCTGCTTGTTTGATCTAATTAGTCTATTTTTCCTTCTCTACCAAAACACTGGAGAAGGGGAATTCCAGACAATTCTTGAATCCCTGTGAAGTAAATCAGTTTCTTGGACTAGAAGATGTGAATTTCCTTTTTTTTTTTCTAATATTTTATTAATTTATTCATATTACATCTCAAGTGAATTTTTTTTAACACACTGGCCACCTAACTAAGAACCAAAAGTCTCCCAGCCTTTGACTCCATATTTCTTTATAATCTGTGTGTCAGTATTGGTCAGCACAGTTGCAAGTGGCTTCTATTCTCCATTTACAAGCAAACAACATTATGCCTGCAAATCTTCTAGGGAGATGAACCTGCTCAGGCTGTCACAAGCAAACTCCATGGCTATCTGAACACAGTGGTGTCAGGATGTCATGGAAACTGCATACAACTGAGAAAACGGGCACAGTATGCTGGTGCCTCTGCATGTTTCCTTCAGGCCAGGTCCTGAAGAAAGGCTCAGGAAGAAAGTTCTCCCAACCATGTGGGTATGAATGAGCTACACTTCTCTCTCAAGGATGTCAGACAGACAGCGCTGGGAGTGCACAGTGGTCTGTCACTGGTTCCTTCTTACATGCAGAGGAATGCAGAATGCGGGAGCACCAGCAAGGGGCTTTAAGCAGGATGTGCTAAGGACTCTGGTAATATTGCCAGCAACACACTCCTTACAGAAAAGGGGTAGAGAGGAAGGGAGAGAGAGGAGAATGAAGAAGAAGGGGGTGGAGAGGAAGAGAGAGAAAGGGAGAAGAGATGAGAAAGAGAGAAGAAAAAGAAGAGGAGAAGATAAAAGAGAAGGAGCAATAGAAATGAGAGAAAAGTAAGAGAAAGAAGGAGAGACAGAGGAGGTAAAAGAGAGAGGAGGGAGAGGGCAGGAGGCATAAGGAAAAAAGGGGGAGAGAGATAACCCCGAGTGACTTGCCAAGAGAGGGATGGAAATGGGCAGGTTTTAGAGCTACTCAGTAATGAAAATAAAGTAAAGGAAATAAGAACAGTGGAAGTTTCTGGAAGAACAACTAGAATTAGTCTCTTCAGAATTCCAAGCAGTCTGTTCTGCTTCATCTAGTGTCCCTAAATATGAAACACAGCCACAAGTTTATCCAAAAAAGAAGAAGAAGAAGAAGAAGAAGAAGAAGAAGAAGAAGAAGAAGAAGAAGAAGAAGAAGAAGAAGAAGAAACGATGCAGGGGTGGACCAGATGCCTCATGTTTGTAGACTGAACCAGAAGATCCAACTAAGAGCTTTGCCCAGACCCTAGTATTCCCTCTGTGCCCTCCGTACAGGGGTCTTCACAGGAGCCCATGCAGCTTTCCAAACACCCTTCAGCAAACTCCAATGTCCCTTTGTTAAAGTAATAAGGAGGGGGAGTGACACTAAGTCATTCCTCTAGAGTTAGCCACACTGACCTCAGACACAAGCCCAGAGTTTGGAATCATCGCAGACTTTCCACCCTCACCGGACAGGTTTTGAAATGCAGGCGCCTCCTCCCTCTCACATGTTTCTACCACCACCAAGGCCACCATAAACCCTTGGATGGGAAAACCACCAATAGAGGGCCCTCAGAAAAGGGGATTTCAGATATACCTAAAAATTCTAGAAGCAAGGACTGTATATCTGAAAGTAAAAGTAAGTTAGAATTTTACTTTAAGTTAGAAACTTAAAAATAACACCAATAAGAGTAGCTAAGATGTAGACTGCTGAGTGCTGTGCTTACCTAGCACGGCTCAATCCCTAGTATTACACACACACACACACACACACACACACACACACACACACACACACACACACTGCACTTTTAAAAACTGCAAGTCTCACATCCCATACAAGCAACCACAGAGACTGCCCATGTTGTTTAGCATCCCCACGGGTTTCTGGGAGGACTTTTCTAATTTACTTGTAATGTCCCACACTGCCAAGCCTTCACCTTGCCCTCAGAAAGCATTATAAATTGGCTCAATTGTTTCCTTTTTTGATCCTCAAATAAAAAAATAGCTACTCGAGTGGCTTTAAATAGGCTAGAATTATGGCTGAGAGTCTAATACCTCCCTAGCATGTGAGATGCAGCCCCACACACACAGTTTCCCACTGCATATGTGATGTACGTCTCAAAGCTGAAAACACCCTGCCCCTCAGTAACAGCACAAAGGACAAATCTCCTGCAAGTTCTCTCTGAACCAATATTCACAACTGACATAGAATCTCTTCGATTTATTTACTTATTTTGGTTTCCCAAAACAGGGTTTCTCTGTATAGCTCTAGCTGTCTGGGAATTCACTCTGTAGACCAGGCTGGCCCACCTCTGACTCCTGAGTGCTGAGATTAAAGGCCTGCGCCACTACCTCCCAGCTAAATTGCTTCATTTTAAAGATTGCCATTTATAAAAATACTTTTAAAAACCCTCCAAGTCAGGAATCTTTAAACCCCACTCACCTTCCTTTGTTGAACTGAGATGCTGCACATAGAACAGCCCAATTCAAGGCTGGCAGAAGGATGGAAGGACAGAATGGTTCTCCAGTGACTATTGGGACCACAGTTAGACACCTGCTGTGCCTCTGTCAGATGAGGTACAGAGGGGAGATAGTAGAGGTCAGTTACCCCGGTTACACTCTCAGACATCAGACCAAATAGTAACAAACAAGGGCGCTCAGAAATACTTAGAATTGGACTGGAGAGGTGGTTTTCTAGGTGGAGAAAGAGTCTCCCCCTTTCCAGCCACTACAACTTAGAGAAACTTCTACCTTCAATTCCAACTGGCCTCTCAGTGGCAGAGCACACACCTAACACAGTGGGATTAGTATACCAGTAAAGCAAGAAAATTGGAGAGGGAGCATGGAGAAACACTTGTGCAGATGGAAAGAAGGCCCCAGAAATTCCCAGTCTGGTCTTCCCCTGAGCTCATGGCTTCAGCACTCACCCAAGTCCTGGGCTCTGGGTTTTAGCTCTAGACCTGACACAAACACAGAAATCTAAGGACTCGGATGTGGTTCCATGATCCAGCATCTGTCCAGAATGTGCCAATCCCTGGCTTCCATCCTCCTCACCAAGCACCTTCACACACAAATAGAGTCCCAGGGTAGACAAGACATTCCTTCTAGAGCTTTCCATAGACCTCCTTCCTCCAGGCAAATGGACTAGAAGGTAGGATGGAAACCTTCAGGGAGAGAATGCTGTCCTCAAAGCACAGTGTTCAGCATCATATGACCCACAATGGGACAGAAGTCACTTTATGAACTGTGGTCCCCTTTGCCCCCATGGCTTTCCATAGGGACAAATGCACACTGGCATTTAGAGCCCTGAGGTGGTTACCAGTGCCACCAGACCAGTGGTTCTCAACTTCCTAATGCTGTCTGCGATGCTTTAATACAGTTCCTCATGTTGTGATGACACCCCCACTGCCAACAACCATAAATGTTTTTTGGTTTTTAGAGACAGGATTTCTCTGTGTAGTCCTGGCTGTCCTGGAACCCACTTTGCAGACCAGGCTGGCCTCCAGAGATCTGCCTGCCTCTGCCTCTGAGCACTGGGAATAAAGGTATGCCCAACTACCACCCAGAAAGCATAAAATTATTTATGGTGCTACTTTATAACTGTTATTTTGCTACTATTATGAATGTAAATATTTGGTATTTCTGATGGTCTTAGGCAACTCCTATGAAAGAGTCATTTGACCCTCAAAGGTGTCTTGACCCACATGTTGAGAACCACTGCACTAGACTGAGGCTGGACAGATGTCTTTTTCCCTCCCCCTTCTTCCTTCTCCCTCTTCCTCCCTTTCCCCCTCCCTCCCCTTCCCTCTCCCTCCCCTTCCCCCTCTCTCCCCTTTCCCCTCCCTCCCCTCCTCCTCCCTCTCCTTCCCCTCCCTCCCCTCCTCCTCCCTCCCCTTCCCCCTCCCTCCCCCTCCCCCTCCTTCCTCCCTCCTCCCTTCTTCCTCCTCTTTGTTACCAATTCCTGTGTTCATTTTTCATTCCACACTTTTAGTCAAAGCAAAGATCATTCATGAATTTAAATACTCGATCCACTCGTAAATGTTCTCAAAACAAAACTCTAAGTGCAAAACAGTGCCCAAACCTCAGTTTTCAAGTCTGTCCTTGGAAAAACAGAAACTTAAACAGTGGCAGATCTGCGAACAGGGCTCTGTGGCAGAGTACACACCTACCACAGTGGGATTAGTATATCAGTAAAGGGAAGAAATTGGAAGAGAGATAGGCAGGGAGGGAGGCAGGGAAAGGCCGTTAAGAGGAAAGGAAGTGAATGTAAGATTAAATCTCAAATTAAAAAAAAAATAATTAAAACTTCAGCATCACCTCCCCTATGACTTCCTGACAAACAGCAGTTCGGATCAGGAAGTTGAAAACGTAAGTGACTTCCATTCAGACCCTGTGATTTTTCATCCTTTGGCTAGAGGTCCAATTACAGAGAAGGCTCTCAATCACGCGTATTGTGGAGTGAGTCACTCACAGACTTTGAGTGACTGTTACTGAGCGCCTGCCTGCTGTTCAGAGACACAGGGAAGTGGAGGGGGTGTCTGCTGGCTTGAGCGCCAGATCCAATGAGGACAAGGGCAGAAACGCCTACACAGTGTGATCCTTCTCCAGGACCTGGAGGAAGAGCTCCCAGGCCACAGGTGATACGAGCAGCAGGAAAAGAGGTGAAAAGTGACTATGTGTCATCCCCGCCTCGGTGGACCCATGACGTGGATGCTGGGTGTTAAAACGCCTAGCATTATTATTAACCGTATATGCGCCTAGGGCAGCCCTGAGTCCTGAAGAAAGAGGTTTGGCCAAGCTGCTATCACAGGCAAGGATTGGCTTCCTCTAGCCCTCCTGGGTCCAGGCAGCTGCTCCGTCCAGCTAGAACGGCAGGACAAAGGCAGAGACTAACTGTAATTAGGCTTGGGCCTGACGTCAGATTCAAATGAAGCAGCTTAATGATACCTTTCCACTGACACTCCTCCAAGACGCAGGAATGTAGGCTAACCTACAAGCATTGTAAGAGGCCTGGAGTCTTACAACATCATCCCTTTCTTGCTGTGGATATATATATAAATACATATATATATATATATGGCTAAAAGGGGATGTATTTTATCATAATGGCTTTATATCTGATTGCACAACCCAACACAAATAGGGTATTAGAGGGGAAAACTGTACCTCAGGCACCATTTTATGAGAGCTAGTGTTTACATCAAACAACGTATCCTAAGAGCATTATATTAAGCGTGGACAAATCATTTGCCTGAGGATTAGGTGTTGAAATGTAATCCTGCCGTTGATTTTCTTTCTTAACTGACAAGACAAACGTGGTCACAAAAGCCACAGTAAGTGCTGCCATGGGCATGAGCATCCCCTCTTTTTCAAGTAGGAGAAACAAGTCCAAGACCTAAGGGATGTGTGATGGCTGTGTCACCCACGAGGTGGAATAGATGCATACACTCACTGTCTCTGCAGTGTCTAATAGGTGTCTCTTGATTCGCTGTCATTGCCAGAGTGTGCCAACCACACTGAGTTCTCAAAGGGTGAAATGCGAAAGAAAGAAAGAAAGAAAGAAAGAAAGAAAGAAAGAAAGAAAGAAAGAAAGAAAGAAAGAAAGGAGGGCCCAGTAGGAACTGACCAGGGCCTCAGGATTCCCACTGACCTGGCCTGCTCCAGAGGACTCTAGTTGACCATCTTAAACTCTGGTGTCCCTAAGAAATACAAGCAACTAAGTCCTAGGTGGCAAGTGATCTTACTTTCTAAGCCAGAAACATAGTCTCTGTGACCTGTTTTTCCAGGCACAGCTTCATGTAACCTAAGCTGGTCTTGAACTAGCTATATGGCTGAGGATGACCTGCTCAGTGCTGGGATTACAGGCCCGCACAACTACGTGGGGTTTGTTCTATCTGACTGAGCTTAGGTCTTCGTGGACACTAGGATAATACTCCCCTCACAGAGCTATACCCCTAACCAGGAACAGAGTCTTTAAAATGCTGCAAAGCAATTCAGAAGTAAACAGAGGTCCTTAGAGCTTAGGCAAGGTGGGGCAGAGGGACAGAGCATCAAATAACAGGTTCCAAAACCCAACCAAATGGGAAAAGTTAATTCTATAGCACAGCGGAGAGAGTATTGCTTTAAACCCGTATTTCTCAACTTGTGGGTTGCGACCCCATTGGGGTCCAATGACCTTTTCACAGGGCTCCCTCACCTAAGACCACTGGAAAACCCAAGTATTTACATTACAAGTCATAACAGTAGCAAAATTACAGTTATGGAATGACAACAAAAATAACTTGATGGTTGGGGGTGTCACCAGAACATGAGAAACTGTATTAAATGGTCACAGCATTAGGAAGGTGGAGAACTGCTGCTCTAAACAATTTGTTACGTGTTATATAAAGAGAAGGGAGAGGGGCGTGCACACCACTGCGTAGTGGAGCATTTGCCTAGCACTCACAAGGCCGTAGGCTTGGTTTCCAGCACTGCAGAACTAGAAGGGAGGAGTTCCAGCACTCCCAGTGGAAAGAAATGACACATGTTTGAGGAGATGGAAATGACAGTTCCCCTTGTGTGATAATTACACAACATGCACATGTATCAAATTACACCCCAAGAACAATTATTAGGTGTCGATTAAAATTGTGCTGTGTGTGTGCACATGTGTAGGGGGTTCACATGTACATAAATGGGTGCCAGTGAGTGTAGAAGCTATAGGCCTACATCAGACATTCTCCACACTCTCTTCTCCCTCTTGGTTTTTGTTGTTGTTGTTGTTGTTGTTGTTATTGTTGTTGGTTTTTTGTTTTTTGTTTCTCTGAGACATGGTCTCTCACTGAACCTGGAGCTATTAACGGGCTAGCTTGTCCAGCCAGTGAGCTCCAAGGATGCTCCTGTCTCTGCCTCCACGGCACCAGAATTACTGGTACCCACACCCCTTCAGCGTTTTATGTGGGCGGGAGCCAGACTCACTTTCTCATTCTTGCATAGCAAGCACTTTACTGAGTGAACCATCTCCCCAGAACCTGACTTAATTTTTTTGGAGACAAGGTTTCTATTGTAGTCCTGGCTGTCCCAGACTTTCTTTATAGACCAGGCTGGCCTTGAACTCATAGAGATAGATCCACCTGCCTCTGCCTCCCTAGTGCTGGCATTAAAGGCATGCGCCACCACGCTGCCTCAATTAATTTTTGATCTTCCAAATTAATCCATAAATAGTCACTGGGCATATTTGCAACCGAGATTTGTTAGATAACCTCTAAAGTCTTTACTATGAGATTTGTCTCATCGACAGAAATATCTTACTTTAAAAAAAAAAAAAAAAAATTCAAATGACATTTTCTAGCTTCAAAGCAAATCATTGCCTTGTTTCAAATTCAGTAAAGGAAGATTTGCCACAAATAAAATGCATTGTAGTACTCCTTTGAATAATATGGCAGCTTAGAGTGTGACATCCCGAGTTAAAATCTTCATACAGCCACCGGTTGTCTGTTCGTTTAGCCTGAATTTGCTTCCTGTACTTTGGGCAAGAGAAGTGATATGGAGCTAGTAAGCGGCTGCGGAGGTTGAATGCCTCCCCCACCAGGAATTACTCTTCACCTTTATTTATGGCCATTTACTTATCCTTCAATCAGTGCCTCAACTGGGGACTGGGGAAAGGTCTCAACTTCCTGTCCTCAGCCTTCTCTTTGTCTCCCAGCCGGCTTACCGTCACCGCGGAAACAACTTACAGGAAGGAAGGCCTTGGTCCAAGGAGACAATACTGAGCTGGGAGACACTTTCTCCCTAGGTGCCTCCGTGAGCAAGTAAGGCCAGCCTCCCTGAAGTTACGACTTAGTAGACCCCGCTCCAGTGTGGTTGTTACATAGGCGACATAGTCTCTGGGTCCTTCTAGGACCATGCCACCTTATCAAGTGGGTCACGTAGAAATACAGGCAATACAATACACTTTCCAGACCTGAACTAAAACAATTATTTTCCAAATATTGATTGTTTCTGTCAAACAAAGGTAATGATGCTGATGAAAAATTCAAAGGGTGGTAGAAACCAAAGAGACCACTCTGATGAGTTGCTAAATGCTTCATTGTAGAATATGAGTCTGTACTGGAGACTGAATATATACTGGAGAATTTGAATATACACAGAAGACTATGGGTATATACTGGATAACATGTATATATATATATATACTGGAGAATATTAATGCATCCTGGAGAATATGAATCTATACATACGCCACAGCACACTGCCCTAGAGACTATACAGCCATGATCCTGCACAAGTATTTAATTATCATTTATGTACCAACCCCACACCCTGGGCACAGACAGGAGAGACAGACTGAGTCACTGTTTATAAAATCTTAGTCCACGGGCCTCTACAAATGACCAACACCATGCAACTACTCATTAAATTCTTACTGCTTGAGAAATGACAAGGAGCACTGAATTCGCTCACATCTGATTGTGTTATGGGCTAGAAGCTAAGCAAGTCACAAGGCTAGGCAGCTAAGCCCCACTTAGACTTATTGGACCCCATCTCAGTCTGCTATTGTCAGGCTTGTTTGCAACCCCATTTCTCCATCTGATTAAAAACGCAAAGGAGACAGGCCCTCATTTTCTAAGAGTTTGGAAGCACTCAAAGAGGCCATTCTTGCTGAATAGATCTCCGTCCGGATCCTTGTATAAAATGGCCTACAATCCATGCACATCTTCCCATATACTTTGACTCACCTCCAGCTAACTTAAACCAAATGTTATGTAAATATTTGTTCTGTTGTATTGTTGAGGGGATGATGGCAAGAGAAAGTCTACATGTTCAGCACAGATGCGAAGGGAGCATTCTTTTTCTTCAGTATTTTGGTTGGATTCACAGATGTGAAACCTGTGTGGATACAGAGGACCAACTACACATGGAAATTGTAAATAGCTAGTATCGCTTTTCCTGTAGAACTGCCTGGAAAATGTTAAGACTCAGATTCTGTCATTTGAATACATTCCTGAGTAGTTAAAGTATAAAGAAATCAGATGGTCTCGGTGGCATAAGGCAATGGAGCAAGGGATCTTATTCCTCAATATGGGAAAGTTCGTGAACATTCTATTTCCTCTCCTGTGTCTTAATCACTTTGTTTGTGACTCCAGGTGAGTCACTTCCTCTCCAGTGTCTCTATTTCTATCAAGACTGAATTAAGGAGAATTCTCACCAAACCCAACATGAGCCTCACACACCGAAGTCACGCAATTTATGCACAGTAATTATTTATTGTCTTTATGATCACCCTTTTCCTTTCTTTTCCTTTCCAGATCAAGGGTAAGTGCTCTGCCACTGCGTCCCATGCAGTTTAAAACAAAAACAAAAACGCTCTGAATCCGTCAGCTACCATCACACATTTCTAAACATAGACCTCTTCAGCTCACCATCATCTCTTTTGAAGTAGCCATTTGGTAACAAAAGCATTTATTTGAAGTGCATCTCTAGTAAATATATTAGTAAATAAATTCCTCTAACCTAGTGGTTGTTAACCCGTGGGTTGCAACCCCCACGGGGGGCAGGGGGGTGTATCAAATATTCTGCATATCGGACATTTAAATTAAACAGTAGCAAAATCACAGTTATGAAGTCGCACTGAAATAACCTTATGGTTGGGGTCACCACCACAGGAGGAACTGTATTAAAGGGCTGCAACATTAGGAAGGTTGGGCACCACTGCTCTGGCTAGTACTCTAAAGGAATCATACCATTGAGTGGAAGGAGCAACAGGGTCTCACTACTCAGTCTTGGGGTGCCTAGAATCCACTACATAGACCAAGCTGGCCTTGAGCACACAGAGATCTGCCTGCGCCTGTCCTCTAAGTGCTGGGCTCAAAGATGTGCACCACCACACCCAGCGCTCATTGTAGTGTCTCGTTTTGCTCAGCCCTAGGTTTCTCCCTCCATTTTTTCCAAATGTTGTTCTTCTATACGGAGTGGAGGGCTTTCTGGTCTGAGGCTCTGTAGGAAATAGGTAAGAAGATTGTGTGTGTGTGTGTGTGTGTGTGTGTGTGTGTGTGTGTGTGTGTGTGTGTCACACATCTACACCGCTGAACAAAAAGCTGACACACTGAGATTCATTACCACATGAGTTAGAAACTAACACTTAAAACCATGTGCTTTGTTCCGGTACGTCTTTGACACTTCTCAAGCCTCTCCATCACAGATGCCAGTATCTGACAAACTTTGGCTTCGTTTACCAAAACAGTTATCTCTACCTCTTCATACTGTCTTTCTCAGGCCTGGAAGTCTTGCCCACTCTGAGGCAATCACCTCCTTGCCCTGTGAAGTAAGTAAACTCCAAGTAACCAGTAGGGTACACAGTACTCCTCAAGCAAAGTACTCATGAAGTGACAGTTTGCTGTAAACAAATGGCTTTTAAATATGACAGGACTCCTCAGTGAAGTCATTTTCTACTTTCCTAAGAAAGAGAAAGAAAAGCATCCTTAGATACTTCAGTGTTTGGAATCACCAAATGTGAGTTTAGAAAGGATTTTTCTGGTTGGGTCTTTTTGGTTGGTTGGGGATTTTGGTTGGTTGGTTGGCTGGTTGGTTGGTTGGTTGGTTGGTTGGTTGGTTGGTTGGTTGGTTCATTTGATACAGGGTCTCACATAACCCTGGCTGGTCTGGAACTCCTGAACCTTTTGTACTCACTAGAATCACAGCTATGCGCCACCAAGACCAGCCTGGTCTAGTACATCTGTTTCAAAATGACCTAGCACCCAGGCATGGTTCACAGTTCATGCTTCTAGTCCTAGGATTTGGGAAACTGGGCAGAAGGATTGTCAAGAGTTCAAGTCTACCCTGAGCTGCAAAATGAAATCCTTCCTCAAAGGAAAGATACAAAGGAAGGGAGGGAGGGAGGGAGGGAGGGAGGAAAGAAGGAAGGATGGAAAGATGGATGAAAGGAAGGAAGAGAAAAGAAAAATTTGGGAAAAAAAAAAAAGAACTTAGATCCAAAATTAATTTGCTGCAGATTTGGGCATTTGATTCTGGTACAATTTTGAGGTTAATGTCTTGCACCAGTTCATTACCTTGGTATATATATTAAAATTCCTATTTTTGCCATTAGGGTTATATTTGTTTGTTTGTATGGTTGGTTGGTTGGTTGGTTGATGAATCATAAGCTGTCTGAAGAAAAGACTGTTTGTACCTCCAGAGCCTACCACTCAGCCAGCCCTGATTGATCTGTCTATGTGTGGACTGTTCTGGGCTCTTTGCTCTTAGAGGGAACCTACAGGTCCCCATTGCTCAGTAAGTTTCTCATTGCTGCCCTTGACAATGCTTTTTTGTCATCATTTTCAAGTTAATTTCTGCCATCCTATGTCTCAGTGTCCTCACGAATTTATCAAGCTTCAATTCTTGCCAAGGAAGCCCTTCAAACCAAATACCTGTGGACCGAGGCATTCAAAACAGAGACAGAATAGTCATATGATCTGGGGGAAGATGGCCAGCTGCTGAAGACCCCGCGGTCCCATTGGAAGACAGTGTTTTGAAAGACTTTAACCTACTCATCATTGCCTCTGCAGACAGGACGATGTTCTGAGGCAGATCACCCTGAGGTCCAAGGATGTACGTGTCTATAGCCTCCTGCACACAGTCCTTCCTAAATGCTGACTCATGGGGAGGCTGAGCAAGTGGCTACCTTTCTGCGACCTCTGTTTCTTTACCTGAATAATGGGACTCAAGATAACAGACAGGGCAGACACCATCGCTGAAAGGAGATCTGAACCCCAGTTTTCTCAAGTCTTTACTGCTGCCAAGAATCTTGGAAAGGGCCAAAATGAAAATGAAGATAATGGAAAACTCTCTCTCTCGCGCTCTCTCTCTCTCTCTCTCTCTCTCTCTCTCTCTCTCTCTCTCTAAGTTTAAGTCTCTATTCTTGGTTGCAATCATTATGCATGTTTCTTCCTGAGAACACAAAAAGGTACTCCAGAAACTTAACCCGGTAGAAGTACTTAGACCAAGCCAACGCCTTGAATTTACAAAGAAATCAACAGAGTAATAAAGGCTCTACTGTTTACCAAAGGCCACATGGCCGGTTGTTGACAAGCTGAGATAAATTCCGTGATATCGTATTTGGAATTATTAGCTAGAACCTTCCCCACACTTCTGGTAAGAAAATGAACAGTGATAAACATTCTAAAAAGGTGACTTAGTGAATACATACCAAATGTGTCTTTCTGGGTCTGGGGCTACCTTACTCAGGATGATGTTTTCTAGTTCCATCCATTTGCCTGCAAATGTCAAGATTTCCTTGTTTTTAACAGCTGAGTAGTATTCCATAGTGTAAATGTACCACAGTTTCTTTATCCATTCTTTGGTCAAGGGGCATCTAGGTTGTTTCCAGATTCTGGCTAGTACAAAAAAAAAAAAAAAAAAAAAAGCTGCTATGAATATAGTTCAGCAAATGTCCTTGTTGTATGGTGGAGCATCTTTTGGGTATATGACCAGAAGTGGTATAGCTGGGTCTTGAGGTAGAGCTATTCCCAATTTTCTGAGAAAGCACCAAATTGATTACCAAAATGGTTTTACAAGTTTGTACTCCCTCCAACAATGGAGGAGTGTTCCCCTTGCTCCACTTCCTTTCCAGCATGTGCTGTCATTAGAGTTTTTAATCTTAGCATTCTGGTGGGTGTAAGATGAAATCTCAGAGTCATTTTGATTTGCATTTCCCGGATGACTAAGGATGTTGAGTGTTTCTTTAAGTGCCTCTCAGCCATTTGAGATTCCTCTCTTGAGAATTCTCAATTTAGCTCTGTACCCCATTCTTTAGTTGGACTATTTGGTTTGTTGGTGTCTAATTTCTTGAGTTATTCCTATATTTTGGATATTAGTCCTTTGTTGGACGCCAGTGATAGTCTGCTATGCTTGCAAACAGGAGCCTAGTATAACTGTCCCCTGAGAGGCCCCAACTAGCAGTGGATAGAAACAGATGCTGAGACTCGCAACCAAACATTAATCATAGCTCGGGGAGTCTAGGAAAGAATAAGGGGAAGCATAGAAGGACCCAGAGGGGACAAGAACTCCACAATAAGACCAATAGAAACAACTAACTTAGGCCCATGGGGGTTTATGGAGACTGAAGCACCAACCAAAGAGCATGCATGGACTGGCCCTGGACCGCTGTCCCCCGACACATATGTAACTGATGAGCAGCTTGGTCTTCGTGTGGGTCCCCTAGCAAGTGAAGCAGGGGCTGTCTCTGACGTGGACTCAGTTGCCTGCTTTTGGATCACTTGCCCCTAGCCGAGCTGCCATGTCCGGCCTCAGTGGAAGAGGATGTGCTTAGTCCTGATGAAGCTGGATATGCCAGGATGGGCTTGTAAAGGGGGGGGGGGTCCCCTTTTCTGAGAATGGGAGGGAGGAAAGGGGAAGGAGGGTGGAAGGATGGAACCGGGAAGAGAAGAGGGAAGGGGTGTGTTCAGGTGTAAAGTGATTTTTTTTTTAAAGTGACTTAGGAGATCTTTTACAATGCCCTCAAGTATATGAACGTAATTTGACCGAGAGATTGCATGTCTAGAAATTTTCTGTAAGAAGGTAATTAGCAGTGTGGCGCAGTGATAAAATGTCTATCATGCACAAGGCCTCAGATTGGGGGTTGGGGTGAAGGGAGAAATCTGATGTTCCCATGCTTCAAGCATGTAATGTGTTTTGTGTGTTCATTTTTCTATTTTTTATTCTTATTTTATTGTATTTAGTGTATGGGTGTTTTGCCTGTATGAATGCTCCATATATGTGCCTCATGCTCTCAAATGTCAGAAGAAAGTGTCAGATCCCCTGGAACTAAAGTTACAGACAGTTGTGAGCTGCATAGGTTCTGAGTCTGAGCCTGGGTGCCTGGAGGAGCAGCCAGTGCTCTTAACCACTGAGCCATCTCTCTGGGTCCTCTTTACTAAAATAATAATAATAATAATAATAATAATAATAATAATAATAATAATAATAATAATAGCAATAGTAATAATAGTAATAATGATGATGATGATGATGATGATGATGATGATGATGATGGTGGTGGTGGTGGTGATGATGATGATAATGAGAGCTGGAGAAATGACTTGGTAGTTAAGAGCACTGGCTGCTCTTGCAGAGGTCTCAGATATGGCTCCAGCACCCACACGGTAGCACTCCACCATTTTTAACTTCAGTTCCAGGAGACCTGTGACCCTTTCTGACCTCCTCCACAGGAACCAGGCATGCACATGGTGCACATGCGTACATACAGGCGAAGCACTCATATGCATGAAGTAAGGCAGACAATGGTGGTGGCACACACTTTTAATCGCAACACTCGGGAGGCAGAGGCAGATAGATCTCTATGAGTTCGAGGTCAGCCTGGTCTACAGAGAGAGTTCCAGGACAGCCAAGGCCACACAGAGAAACCTTGTCTTAAAAAACCAAAAAGATAGATAATAATAACTAGAGATGCACCATGATCTCATCACAAAGATGCACATAGATTAGTTTATAGCTGAAATGAGAAGCAATACACATGTGCAATTATAATGGTTCAATTAAATAATGACATATAGGGAAATGATTCAAGTACTAAAAACTGTATCATAAAAGATTATTATGTTATGAGATGAATAAAGGGGAGGCCATAAAAAAGTACAACCCAAATACCAACAACAAAATGGGAAAGGTGTCCAGGACAATCCAGACAAGACTGGCACAGAGTCAGAGAAGCAGTGGGAGAGAATACCATGTACAAACCATCTTTTGCTGGAATCTCCATGGTATATTTCTATTCAGGGTCCATGTACAGTCCGTACGTGTACAGGTACCAAAGTCACCAAGTAGGGAAGTTGCTGAAAAGATGATGAGGGGGTGGGGGGATGGGAGAAGGAGGGCATGAGGTCTGGAATGAGGTTCAGTGGGAAAAGAGGGGAGTTGCCGAGGGGCAGGGCATCATTCAGTTCTTCCCAGTGGATCTGGGAAGAGGTATGAGCGGAATTGGGTGGAGCTCTGGCGGTGACTCAGAGATGTCTGATGAACTCTGACCTAGGCACCTTGGTGATGAGACACCAAGAGATAAGAAGGGACCTAATGATGGTGGAATACACTCACAGTTCAATGAGAGGTGAAAGCAAGGTTGCTAAGGAGAGTCACTCTTGGCAATTTCATGGTTGGAAGCTATTTTTTTTTTTTTTTTTTTTGCACTGTCTCATGGGATTAGAATGACGGCCATTTGAATCTCCATGGTAGCATAATTAATAAATGAGCAACCTTTGGCCAATGTGTGACCCACTAGGCAGGCCATACCTGACATCATTCACCTTTCTTTATTTTTATGCAGCCAGAAGAGAAACAGTGCCTGTGCACTGGAGTTGTCGGTCACACCCAGAGTAGATTCCAGCTTTGCCATTCACCTCCTGACGTCATCTGCTAAGTGGGAATGACAGTCACCTACTACACAGAATGAGGACAGGAGCAAAATGAGTTCAGATACACAGACCACACAGAAGGCTTAACCCCCTAGTGCTTTTCTGCATCTTGTTTCTCTGGGCTGGGGCCTAGCAACACTGGCGAAAGAGAGACTACAGCCGCCAAGCATGACCTGTCTCACTCACTGTGGCTGTTATGGTCACCATGATTTTCATTCGATGTGCCAGCCTTGGCTGGTTTCTTCCCTCTTATCAGAGGATTCCTGGCTTCTCACTGCACACACACGATCTACCAAAAGCAGACCTGCTGGTTTAGTGTAAATTAGTATTCTTTCTCTCTCTCTCTCTCTCTCTCTCTCTCTCTCTCTCTCTCTCTCTCTCTCTCTCTCTCTCTCTCTCTCTCTCTCTCTCTCTCGCTCTCTCGCTCTCTCGCTCTCTCACTCTCTCTCTCTCTGGTTTTTTTGAGACAGAGTTTCTCTGTGTAGATATGACTGTCCCTGGAACTAGCTCTATTGACCAGGCTGGCCTCGAACCCACAGAGATCCTCCTGCCTCTGCCTCCTGAATTATGGGGTTAACAGTGTGTGTCACTATGCCAAAGCTTTTTAATATAAACTCTTCTTTTGGAATAGAGTGTCTGCCAGAAACATTCATGGCCCTGATGTTCTGACATTCTGACTCTCCCACCAGTGAAAACAACCCACCAGTCACCTTTCATCTCTCTTACCGTCCCTACATACATACTACTCAACCCCAGACATGCCAGAGTGGCTTCAGCATGTAGGAAAGCCCCTAGGACAAATGCAGGCCACACTATACTCTAGGTGCATTCTTAGCTTGGGTATCTGCCCAGACCATTAGACCTGGGTTTCAGATTAGATTCTTCAAACCACAAGCCACTGGTAAGCTCACAGGTTTACATGTCTCCCAAGGCCAGATGTAGTGCTCAGCCTTACTCCCAGCATTCAGAGCGTGAAGCAGATGGGTCTCTGTAAGGCGAGCCTGATCTACATAGCAAGCTCCAGACCAGCTGCGGCTATTCTACGTAGTGAGAGCCTGCTTAAAAAAATAAAAAATAAATTTAAAAATATATATATATCAGAAGGATGGTGGGGCATACCTTTAATCCCAGCACTAGGGAGGCAGAGGCAGGCAGGTCTCAGCCTGGTCTACAGATTGAGTTCCAGGACAGCCAAAGCTACCCAGAGAAATCCTGTCTTGAAAAAAAACGAACAAACAAATAAATAAAAATGATTATATGGAAGGGGCAGTTCTGATGGAGGCTCTTTTTTCCAAGGCGTTGAAGCCTGTTTGCCTATCTCTTCCATTTCTTGATCTCAATTCCACTCTCAAATCAAAGGGAACAAGCTAAAAATGCTTTCTTTCCTGTCTTCTGCCACAGAGTCCATAATAGATGTGTGATAATGAGACTACTGTTTCTTTTTCTAAGCTACTTCAAGTCCAGACTGAGCTGTGTATGACTGCCTCAAAAAAACAGCATCTGCAAGGGCATGACAGAGGCCTCAGGAGAAACCAGGCCACCTACCGACACTTAAAACTTGAACTCGCAGCTTCCAGAACTGCAGGGAAATACATTTCTGCTGTTAAATCAACTACGTCCGTGTCCTTTTGTTACACTAGCCACAGCTGCTCCGACATCAGATTTCTTGATTCTAAGTTTCCTATGGATCAAAAAAGACATCTCCTCAGCAGACTCCTGAGCTATGGCACCACCACATAGGACCTTGTGTACCCTGTAACCTCTGTGGGTGACTTGGGTCACTGTCGGTCCTGCCCCGTTCGATTAAAACAGCAGTAGGAATCCATTCATGGCCTCACTTTGCCCCATCTTCACCCACAGACTGGAAGCCTGAGGGGGTCACCCTGGTAACCCGAGACAGCTCCTCTGTACCACTCTCACAAGCATGGGACCGTCCCAGCCAATCAAATGGACCCACAGCATCTCTCTCTCTCTCTCTCTCTCTCTCTCTCTCTCTCTCTCTCTCTCTCTCTCTCTCTCTCTCTCTCCTTGCACTGCCTGATTTAAGCTGACTCTCCTCTGTTCTAACATTCAGGACCACAATCCGAACAAACTCCTCACTTCCAGAACTCGACAGCCCACACAGATAGCCCACTTGACCAAAAGAGACACTAAGATGTCACTGGTCAATTCCCAGCCAAAGCACACATGGGAAGGGAAAAGGCCCTTGGTCCCCCACCTCTTTGCTCTCCTCCGTGGCTTCTTGTGACTAAAAATGCTAAGGATCAATTCAGGTTTCATACATTGCATGCTAGCTGCGTGACAATAACTGCATGTTGTCGGCTAATAGATAAATCCTTGCAACTGTTTATCTGCAGACAATTACAAACGCGTATTATAAACACAAGGCTTCCTCAAAGAGGGCACACACATGCTATTCTAGAACCTCTCTGAGAATTAGCATCAAGCCCCTGATGAACGTGTACAACTGATGAAGAGAATGTTATATTGGTTTGAACACATAGTCCCTTTCTGACAAACTGTGCCTTTAAGAGAAAACCCCTACCAACAACCTAGGACTTGGCTCTTAACCTGTTGGTGTGCAAGCCCTTTACGGGTGATCAAATGACCCTTTCACAGGGGTTGCATATCATATATTTATATACAACTCATAACAGTAGCAAAATTACAGTTAAGTAGCAAACAAAATTATTGTTATGGTTGGAGGTCGCCACAGCATAAGGAACTGTATTACAGGGTCACAGCATTAGGAAGATTTGAGGACCACTGAGCCAGGGGAACCACAATAGCCAGTGTCCGCCCTACTGCCATCCTCACTGTCACACAGCATAGCCTCCCAAGGTAAGTCATATGGGCCATGCAAAACACAGAATAGGGCCTGGAAAGATAGCTCAGCAGTTAGGAGCATTAGCTGCTCTTCCAGAGGACCCGGGTTCAATTCCCAGCACCACACAGCAGCTCACGGCTAACTGTAGCTCAGGTTCCACTGGATCCTACTACCTCACACAGACACACATATAGGCCCAAACAGCAATTGTACACTGACTTAATGAATGGGTGAATAAATGAATGAATAGGAAAACACAAACCAGACTAGCCTCGCCGGGGACACAGACTAACAACACTGGATAGACACAGACACAACAGGCTTCCTTAGGACAATAAACCCGCAGTGATTCCAATTTTTCACAAAGCTATTGAGTGAAACACTTTCAGGCTTATAATTTGCAGGAAAACTCTGTGCTGTGCCTCCTCCACAGCTCTTCCTCCACACCATGCAATGAATGATTTAAGAACCCTCAAGAGCTCACCGACCCCTGCTGTTGTGACATGATCCTATGCTTCTCGGGGGAGTATGGTCTAGGTATGAAGGCATATTCATCACACCTAAACTTTCTTCAGAATGAGGTTTTGTGAGATGCAATTAATATGTAATATGTCTCCGTCTACCATAGACCATCATACGCATGAGAGCTTGGTAAAGATGGTGTTTGCCAACCTCCTTTTTCTTTGGGCTATGGTAACATAAAGACAACTCAGTCAGGGTTCCTATTGCTGTGATGAAACACTATGACCAAGGCAACCTGGGGAGGAAGGGCTTTATTTGGCGTACACTCCTGCACCACTGTTAAATTGTCAATGAAGTCAGTTCTGGAACTCAAACAAGGCAGGAGCCAGAGGCAGGAGGAGCCAATACAGAGGCCATGGAGAAGTGCTGCTTACTGGCTTGCTCCTTGTGGCTCATTCGCATGCTTTCTTATAGAACCTAGGCCCACCAGGTGCTCAGGGATAGCACCACCCCCATGGTCTGAGCCATCCCCCTAACCATCACTAATTAAGAAAATGCCCCACAGGTTTCCCTACAGCCTGATCTTATGAAAGCATTTCCTTGATTGAGGCTCCCTCCTCTCAGATGACTTTATCTTGTGTCAAGTTAATATAAAACTATCCAGGAATAAGATAAACATGAAATGGAACAGGAGCCCAAAAAGAGGCATGTCAATTAAATAAAACAGTTATGGGGGCAGGGCTGGAGAAATGGCAAAGTGGCTGAGTGCTACTGCTCCTGCAAAGGACCTAGGTTGGGTTCCCGGCACCCACATCATGTGGCTCAAAACCACTTGCAACTCCAGTGTGGGGGATCCCAACACACTCTGGCTTCTGCAGGCACCTGCACATGGGTGGCATACAAAAGCTCATGCAGGTACACACATACAATTGGTCTTTAAAAAGACCAATCCTCTTAAAGAAACTCACTATGGGGATGATTTCACAGAGGAAACAGCCTACATCTCAGGAAACCAGGTGTCTTCTCACACAGTACACATGAACAGTGGAAGAGATGAGCATCCACACCTCTTCATCTCATGCTGACCCTGAGTCTACTTCATTCATCAGTTTCTTTCACTACCCATTAATACCACAACAGTCACAAGCCACGTAGGCTGTGCAGAGCCATCTGCAGATTCTCCCTCTAGCCCAACACTCTTGACTCTCTTTTCTCTCCTCATCCAGGCCAGAATTCATTTGATACAACACCCAAAACTGGCTATAGTCAAAACTATTTGCCCAACATCTGTCCAAGCCGATTGAAGGTGACCAGAGGGAAGCACATAATTGTAAATTTTGCTTTACGGAGATGAAGATATGGCTTAGTGCCTGAGAGCACTAGCTGCTCTTCCAGAGGTCCCAAGTTCAATTCCCAGCACCCACGTGTTGCCTCACAACTGTCTATAACTATAGTTCCATGGAATCTGATGCCCTCTTCTGTACATGCAGACAAAACGTCCATATACATAAAACATACTAATGAATAAATCTCAAAAAAAGCAATTAAAATTTGTTTTAACTATTGGGGGGCACACAGTTGACTGGAGGTCAGAGAACAGTGGAGCCTCCCACTTATATACTTGGTTCTCAAGTGTTAAACTCAGGTCAGGTAGCTTTCAGAGCGAGTTCTTTACCCATCTTTGGCCATCTTGCCAGCCCCTTGTTTTCATTATTAATTTAAATTTCTTTTAAATCTATGAGCAAAAGTTTCAACAGGCTTTCCAAAACTTCCTAGCATTAAACATCCAATCAACTCAGTTTCTCTTTCTCAAAAATAATTATTTCATTCTGCTCTTCCCTACGTTCTAGAAGACCCTCTTCCCCTTCCTTGCTCTTGGACATGGGTTCACTTTGCCGAGAAAATATAAATGATAACAGCTCCACTTTGCCTTCCCATAACTCAGTTCTTTTTTTCCTTCCTTTTTCCTTTTTCTTTAGACAACAACATCTCACAGTTCCCCATGCAGCTAACAATGACCTTAAACTCCTGGTCCTCCTACCTCCACCCTCCTAGATGCTGTTCCCACACGTGTGCACCACCGAAAATGATGTATGCGGTGCCAGGGTTTGAACCCAGGGCTTCGTGCTTGCTAAGCGAGCACTCAGCCTACTGAGTTACCTCCCCAGCCAAGCGCATGGATCGTTTTCTCCCCTCTTGTGTTGGGAACAGGCGCTAGACCTTGTACACATCGAGCAAGCTCTTTATCACATCCCCAGTCTTTGCGCAGCCCACATCTACCAAGCCATCTCTTTACACTTTATCCCTAGCTTCTGAGGCACGTTTTCAGTTGAGCTTCAGGTCATATGTTTCTGTCCTGGTTCTGGCTTTACCAACTCCTATGGTCCCCTTTTTCTTCTGTTTCCCCCTCTGTTGTGAGCCACTTCTGCCTATACACCAAAGAGTTCTCACGAATCTCCACAATTTTACGAAGGAAAGCTATCAGCCCTTAACCCACACATCCACGTTCCTTTCCTCACAAACACCCAGAAATCATCTCCCCCTAAGGTCTCTGCTTCCTTACCCTGTGCTCTTTGTGACTCATTTCATCACAATCTTCCCCACCCCCCTCCCACTATTCACTCAAATCTGTCGCATCAAATCTTTTCACCCACTCCAGACCTTCAGTTTAGAGCCTCAAAGCAGGACTTGACAAGCTTGACTCTCTTATAGAATATCATGCTCTCAGGCACCACACACATACACACACACACACACACACACACACACACACACACACACCTTTAAGCTTCCTCCTACTTCATTGGCAAGCTCCTCTTCGGTCCTCCTTGCTCACATCTCACCCTTAGTCTGTCCCTGAAACATCGTAGTGCCCCTGAGCTCAGCATCTGCCTCAGGGAATACACCTCCCCACCCTGGGTGATTTCTTCTTGACCCATGGCTTTAAATACCATCCACACACTTGTAACTCAAAGTTTAATTCCAGAACTGAGTTTTAGCTTACATCCCAAACTTCGGTAGCAATCTAGACTCCATGGCCTCACTTAAGATGATCCAAGCAGAGCTCTTAGTTTCCCAGTCTAAACTACCTCTTTCTCAATTATCCCTACCTCACTTGGGAAACACCTCCACCATCACATAGCTACCCAGTCCGCAAATCGGAGAGTCATCCGACCTCATCTCTTTCTCTCCTATTGTATATAAAGTCACTCACTGGTGAACTTAGTTTGACTAAGTCCCTGAAACATGCAGAGCCTATGTACTGCCTCTCACCACATCTCCAGAGTTCCAACATAGTCCTCACTTGTTCTTCTATGAAGCCAAATAGCTGATTTGCCTACATCTGTCTTCTCCCACCGTGAAGCATTCCCCAAGAGCTTCTAGAGTTTTTCTTTCCTTTTATATTTTCTCCAGAGCATAGTTTTCATGCCATAACTCAGACTACCTTTGTCCCCCTGCTCAGTCCCCTCCAGTGGCGTCCTACTGCACCATCAACAAAATTCAAGGTCAGGAATTTGCCTACAAGCTGCTGCTGATCCAACAACTGGCTGCCTCATTTCACCCAGCCTTTCTCCTCTTGACAACTCATCTCCAGTCATATCTACTTCCTCATTGTCCATGACCAAGTATTCTTTCCACCACACCCTGCCGTGCTCTCCACCTAGCCTTCCACCATCATGTCTACAAATTCTCCTGCTCACCTACAACATTTGAAAATAATATCATTTTCTTCCTTCAGTGTTTTTGTTTGGTTGGTTTTGTTTGTTTATTTGTTTAGCTGGTTGTTGGTTAGTTGGTTGGTTGGTTGATTCATTGTTTTGATTTGGTTTTGGTTTGGGGGAGTTTTTGTTTGTTTGTTTTTTGGGGTTTTGTTTCTTTGTTTGTCTCTGGCCTTGGGATCAAGCCTAGGGTCCCAAGCATGTTTTAAATGTGTTCTGACATCCAGATGCAGCCTCAGTATGATGCCATACCTGGCTTTGTCTTCTCAATACTATGAATCTATGTTGCTTATTGATTGGTTGACTTCCTTCCCCTATTAACATAATGTTTTTATTGATTATTTGGAAATTTTGTACAACTCACCCCATCACCCTCACTTTCCATTCCTCCCCGGGTTCACCCTCACACCCTTGCATCCTTCCCAAACAAAAAACAAACAAACACCAAGACCAGTTTGTGTTGCCCATACACTCACTGAAGCATGGTCATATCTCTCTTTTTCCCTCTGGGATTTGTATTTAACACAGGAAGGAGGGAAATCTGCTTAGCTTCTTTATTAATATGCCACCAAATCCAACGTGAACCTTCTAAAAATGTTTCCAAGAAGCCAGCCACTTACATAAATAACACAAGCACTAGAACAGCTAGGCACGAGGTTGCAGACTGAATCCCAGTCTAAGCTGCAATAGGAGGCCCTGTGTCAGAACAACAGATGGTTAAAAGAAGGAAGGAAAGAAAGGAAGAAAGAAAGAAAGAAAGAAAAGAAAAGGAAGAGATAGAGAAGAAGGAAGGTTGGATAAACAGGGAAGAGAAGAGAACAGAGGAAAGAGGAAAGGAATGCACATCTTGGATACAGAATTATTTCTATTGACCCATCAAGGTGAAATTTCCAAATAAGGAGAGTCCCGTCGTGGTTCCAACTTCGCAACCCCAGCTGGAAAGAGCCACAGCCTTCTTGCCCCGTCCCCTAATTGGCCTGGCTTACCTCTCTGGAAATTAGATGGTGTGGTCACCAGATCAGGATTCCCATCTAACAGGTGCATTCTTTGCATTGACTTGGGCGGTTTACTATTAGCAACACCTGCCCTGAGAAACAGATAGGCTCATGGGCTCACACAGGCTACCCTGGAGCATTTAAGAATGTGAACTCCTGGAGGCCAGAGCCCCAACCCATCATTACCTACAAAATAAATTTCAAATGCAGATGGACTCTTTTTATGAGACCCGGTGCACAGCTGGTGGCTAACAGGACTGCCCTTAAAACCACAGTCATGGAGGCCTCAAAGAGTGCCAACCCAGAGGGAAGGAGAGCTGAGAATACACCTCAGTGTAAGAACGCATACTTCCCAGGCACCAGGTCTTAGCTGGTCCCCAGCATGAAAAAAAACTAAAATTGAAAAGAAGGGATTGTTGGATATTGGCATAACTTAGTTCTTGGTTCAAAGCTTTTACCGGGTAACCCCCAAAGTAGAAACATTATGTGTTCCCACTGGCCTACCCAAGTCTTCTTTTCCTAGCTTGACAGCCAAACATCTCTTTCACTCACTTAGAAAGATCCTCTTAGAAAGAAAGAAAGAAAGAAAGAAAGAAAGAAAGAAAGAAAGAAAGAAAGATCCTGTTTGCTACCTGTCTACTCCATAGCCAAGCTACCCTGCTGGTGGTTCCCTATAGAAGGCATCAGTCCTCCTAAGATAAAATTTGTCCTCAAGTCCTTATCCCTCTATCTTGCTCCCTCTATGCTGTTACACTGAGAAACATGTAAAAAAAATTTTCTAACTTGTAAAAGTAAAATAGACATGTATTACTTTTTTTAAAAGCACTTTAGACTAGAAAGTCAGAGATCAAGTGGGCAGCAGATGTAGTGTTTGGTGAGCTCCTGCGTCCTAACATAATGGCATATTTCACAGCCTCTTCAATAAAGATACGAATCCCATGCAGTTTGGGATTCTCTGGATGCTATCACCAACCAAAGCCACACACTTACCACAGTGTCCCAGATTGTTTCAGTGTAAGGACTGGAGAGGAAGGTGACACATATTCAAACCATAATTTGATCTTTTGAAGCTCCTCTCTCTCACTATCCCAGATTAAAAGGCTGCCCATAGCCAGGATGTGGTGGTGCACGCTTTTAATCTCAGCACTCAGAAGGCAGAGGCAAGTGGATCTCTATGAGTTTGAGGCCAGCCTGGTCTACAGAGTGAGTCCTAGGACATCCAGGGCTACCAAGAGTCTCTGGGGAGGAGGGTCATTAGGAGGTAAAGTTCTGTGATTCTTTCTAGTTATTGTTTTATTTTCATCGTTATTAAAAACTGATTCCCCCTTGGGTTTACGCCCTTCTACTCAGTTGGTTACTAGCTGCCTACAGGGTACATGGTTTATTCCGTTGTGGTGGTGGTTTGGTTGAGGTTCTTTCAAGAGAGTATGTCATGTAGCCCAAGTGAGGCCCCCAAATTCTCACTGTACCTGAGAATAACCTTGACCTCCTGATCATTCTGCTTATCCCTCCTGAGTGCTAAAATCTCAGGCATGTGCCTCCAGGTCAGGTGCATGCAGCACTGAGGAGGAAACTGTTTTCTTCATGCTAGGCACACACTGTATCAAGCAAGTTCATCCTCAGTGCCCAGGACCACACATGCAAAAGGCTTTCAGTCTTCTGGTTGGCTTATGTGTCATAAAAAAAAAAAAAGACAGAAATTGAAGAGTGCTGTTGTCATGAGGGCTAATGTCCTTGCTATTGATAAATATGTCACTTAGAATAACTATGCTGGTCTACGCCTATAATCCCAGCAGTCAGAAAGCAGAGGTGGAAGGATCATAAGTTGAACACCAGCTTGATACATAGGGTGTTCAAGGCCAGCCTTCAGTACATAACAGAGCTTATGATAAAAAAAAAAAAAAAAACATTTCTAGAGTGAAGAGATGGCTCAGCGGTTAACAGCACTGACTGCTTTCCTTCCAGAGGACCCAGGTTCAAATCCCAGCACCCACATGACAGCTCACAACTATCTGTAACTCTAAGAAGACCAAGGATCAAATCCCAACACCCACATGGCAGCTCACAACGGTCTATAACTCAAAGATCAGACACTCTCACATAGACATAAATCCTGGCAAAACACCAATGCACATAAAATAAAGTAAATAAGTTTTTTTTAAAAAGAAAAGAAAACATTTCCACTTAAACTTACTATAATAACCAACACTTAAAGCCTTCCAAAGACAGTTGTTAAGAGCAGTTGCTGCTCTTGCAAGGGACCAGAGTTTAATTCCCAGCACCCATGTGGCCACTCACAACCATCTGTAACTCAAGTTTCAGGAATCCAATGTTCTCTTCTGACTTCCACCAGCACCAGGCACATATATACACAGACATATGTATAATAAAAACATTCATACACATGAACTAACTAAAAAAGCCTTACAAAAAAAACTTTTCAAAGAGATGTGGACCATATCTAGCTACTTATTACTAATGCTGATTATATGAAAACTCATACTTTGGAAATTGGCTTAAATGAGAGAATTCCTCTGTCCACTTGTTTCTGCAAAGGGTTATCAAAAATATCCATCCTAGGGCCCAGGGCAAACCTCTGTATTTGTTATAGCAGCTTCCTTTAAACTGCACCTGCTCCAGCCTGCATGTGCTCACATGTTCCACCAACTAACTAACATGAAGCCTCTCCAAACAGATAAATGGAAAAATGAAGTGAAGAGGCCAGGAATGTGCCTGGGTAGCACAGGGGAGCCCTTGCCTAGCATGCACAAGGTCATGGCTTCCACTTCCACTCCACAAAGCAAACAAAGCAAAAGCCCCAACGATGAAGCAGAAGATGGCCGAGCAGTGTGGAGTGAGGAACTTAGAAACCTGGCCAGAAGACCGACTCTGGAGCTGACCCTGGAAGAAGGAATGACACTCAGGATACTGGCGGATGATGCAAGACACTGACCTGAGGGAAATAATTAAAGCAGAGAGAGAGACAGACAATTCCTGAAGGTTCGTGGCTTCCCTTAGAGGTGGAACATATGAAGTCGGAACTCACAGAAGTAGACTGAAGGATGTTGGGGTGGTAGTTGGCAAATATGGAAACGTTTGTCAAAAGGTCCGAAGTTTCCACGATAAAGGAGGTTTAACTTAACACGTGAGCCTAGTCCTTGGAAGGCTGAAGCGAAACAGCTGCCACAGTATGAGGCCATGCTGTGCCTCAGCCCCTTTCCCCTCTCCCAAAAAAAGAGGACAAAGCTTTGGGGAATCTCAGATACAGCCTGGTAAGTATAGCCAATACTACTGTAGAATATACTTTAAACTTGCTGAAACTAACACAGAACCCACAACAGAACACAGAAACTAGGTCAAGCAATAAATGTGTTAACCAATTCCATAGCTGTGTGTACATGCATTAAATCACCATGCTGTCAGCCTAAGTTGTCTATAATTTTATCCTAGCACTGAAAAGATTGAGGCAGGAGGACTGCCATGAGATGAAGGCCAGCCAGGGCTTCCAAAAGTAAAACAAAAAGTATTTAGTTTTATTTATCAAGTATACTTCAGGACAACTGTTTAAAAAAAGGAATGTCCACAATAGTGTTTAGAAAAATCCAAGTATGGTGGCACTCTCTTTTAATCCCAGCATTCAGGAGGCAGAAGCAGAAAGATTTCTGTGAGGTCAAGGCCAACCTTGTCTACATAGAGTTTTCTAGGTCAATTAGGGAGAAGAAAAAAAGGGAGGGATGGAGAGCAGAGTTTGGAGAGAGTAAACTTATCCTAACAGAGAATGAGGGGAGGGTCAATCACTACACCTTTCTCACACATATGGTTTTTTGGGGTTTTTTTGTTTTGTTTTGTTTTGTTTTTTTGTCCTAGGGAAGGACTTTTGTTTTGTTTAAATTACAGCATTTGTGTAGTAGAAAAGTAAGTGCTAGAAACAATATCTAACTTTCAATACACCCATTTCCCCTGAGCTTTGTTTCTGTGGAGAAACCAAGGATTTGTCTTGTTCTAGGGAAGCACTCGGAGCTACTTGCTTTCCAGGCCTGTCCATTTGGGCTGTTGTTTTGTTTTGAGTAACTGGTAGGTGGGGGATGACCTTGAACTTCTGATCCTCTGCCACTCCTCTCCTGGGCTAGGATTACAGGTCTGGGCCACCACACCCACCTTCCACACATATTTTTATTATAAATAAATAAAGGGAATCTGTCAAGAGGAGAATTGAAGAGGAAGGGAGTTGGTGGACATGGGAATATGAAGCAAGATGAGCTTCTGGGAATGGGCCAGAAACTCAGCTTGCCGAGAATGTGGGGCACTTGCTTCAGAGCGCTCACAGGCTGCGGAGATAGGTCGCAGGAAATGGGGGAGGGAGAAACGTAACAGCTTTGGATGCCATATTAACTCCTGGGTGTGGCCCAGCATGCCTATATTCCCAGCACTGGGGGCAACTGAGGCAGGAGGATGCCTAGTTTCAAACTAGTATGGGCTACATATTGAGACTTGGTCTGAAACAAACAAAAACATCATTGGACATTAGAGACCACCAGAGGACCCGTGGGGATCTCAGGGGCAGCACTAAACGTGAGTTATATCAGTAGCAGTTAAAAGAAGGGACATGTCTTAGTCCATTCACACATTTATATAAAATACCACAGCCTAGATGACCTCTAAACACAGAAATAAATCTGCCCCAGTCCACGAGGAACATCCAACAAGCTTACTGTCTGGTAAGACCCATGGCCTGATTCAGAGTCGAGCTTCTGGCTTAGTCCTTGCCTATCAAGGAAGAAACACTGCCCCCCACTAGACACTAGCACCTTAGAAGAAACCCCAACATCTACCCACCTCCCGAGGGCCCCCCTTCCTGACACCATCATGTTGGGGATTAGAGTTTCGAAGTATCAACTGAGGCGTGGGGGCGTGGGGGGGCGGGGACTTCAGACACAGGAAACACACTGCGGAAGGGAAAGACCAGCTGAACTGGTGCAGTGATCCAGGTGAAAGGTGAGAAGCTGTGAGGAGCACGGCAACTGAATGAGGAGGAAGAAGCCATATCTGAGAACCACATCTTAGAGGAACCACCTGTACACCGGGGCTTATCTCCCGGTGAAATCCATCGGTGACTCATGCGCTGCTGCAGAGGCTGGCGGTGAATAAGGATGACGCTGAGGCTTCTGGCCGGAGACTGCACAGGTGGTGATGCACAGCATTATTCAGCACGGAAGAGGGGGCAGGAAGACGGCCAAGCTGGTTCAGAGAACACCATGGGCTTTGCTTGAGATACATACAATAAACTGAAGGTGTAGGTAGCATCTTGGGAGTAGATTATGAAGGAATGTCACAATTGCTGGTGCTGTGCAAATGGATGAAATCATCCAAGGAGAAAGGGCAGAGCAGAGAGGAGAGAGAGAGAGAGAGAGAGAGAGACAGAGACAGAGACAGACAGAGAGAGAGAGAGACAGAGACAGAGACACAGAGAGAGACAGAGAAACAGAGACAAAGAGACACAGAGAGAGACAGAGAATTCCTCTGTATAGAAACTTGCAACATAGAAAGAAGCAAGACCCAATGGTACTTTCAGAAAGGATACTGGGGGAGGAGGAGGAGATGATTTGTACTTAATAGGACACGGACATGCTCATTGGCTAAGAAAAGCAAGCTAACAGAGACAAAGCAGATTACTTAGGAGCAGTAGAGTGTTCAGCAAAGACAGCTGTTGAGACAAGATGGAAGTGGCAGGCTGAGCTATTTCCATCAGAGGGAAAGCAGAAACCAACTGAAGAGTAGCATGGCTAATCCACAATGGTGAGGGCTGCTTCCTCATCCTGAGGGTCTCCCTATTCTCTATAAAGAGGGACGTGAAGGAAGCTGTGAGGAGGCAGGCCACGTATGGAGTACTGGAAGTTGGAGTGTGGAGGAGGCCGACTGGAGTAAGGAAAAGGTAGACATAGGGTTAGGGAGAGGGGACCAGCTTACTTCCGCATGTCCTCTGTAGCCTAGCCTGCTGCCCTCTGATCCGCAAGAGCTGTTGCACCCCCAGAAAGGGTGGAAGCCTCTGAGAGCCTGGAATGTTCTAGTTGGTATTGCTTCATCACTATCCATCTGAGCTACTTGGAAAAGGACCAGAGGATGGTAACAGTGAGAGTGGTGATGGATGGTGGCCCTGCCTATCTGCCGTCTCACTACTCCTTGCTCCTTCACTGCTCTGACAGGGAAGGTGGCCAAAGCTGCAACTTGTCCTGGGTGGAGGGCAGAGCTGCCTGCTTCACACCTTGCTGCAATCCCAGCCACATTTGCCTCTTCCTCCTTGGCTGCCTGGCTCCTGCCCACACACCAGTTCTCATCAATTGGGATGTGATTATCAGGAAAATGGCAGAAAGTGTCCCAGCCAGCACTATTACAGAAAAGTGACTCAGTGTCTCTTGATGTTGTTGTTTGGAACCTTCCATGGTTGTAGTGTTAACTGTATCTCAGACTCAGGACCAGATACCCTGCATGGTTCATCACTCTCGCATTTTCTACAGCATCTCCATAGGATGAGGCTGCCCAGCTCACATTGAATAGATACTGCTACGATGCAGCCTTTCTGACAAGTGAAAAAACAGAGGCATTGGCTTCTGCCTCTTTTTATCCACAAACCATTCCGCCCCTCCAATAAGACACCCTTAATATTGAAAACCCAAACCCCAGACCCCTTCTGGAAAAGGCCTGAGACATTCCAGCCACCCACGT